>NW_028146783.1:205000-343000 GCF_055883805.1 Amblyomma maculatum
GACAGACAGACAGACAGACAGACAGACAGACAGACAGACAGACAGACAGACAGACAGACAGACAGACAGACAGACAGACAGAACCAAACAAAGTTGTCCATCGTACCGCTCTAAGGTTATTGCATAGGTTCCCAGTGTTGCGGGCAGGTCCGATTCCTTTCCCCAGAATCTAAGTTATCAGGGAAAGTCAGAACCACTGTATTCAGAAGGTGTGCTTACTGAAGCGGGTAGGGCGGGTCTCCGGGTGCTAAATTCGTTAATAGCCGCTGCCGAGGCGATTTCTTTTATACTAAAACGGCATTTTCAATGAATTACACAGCTTGCTAGCACAGCAATAGCTGCACCAAGATGCAATCTTCGACAAGTTACAAACAAGATACTCGATGAATAGAGGGATGGATAAAACGATAAATAGATGGAGGTATGTATGTATGGACGGAAGAATGGATAAGGTTGAACGCTCTCAACTGGTTGAAGGCGATGCACGCCGTCTTTGTGTAACAGGTAGTATATTCTTGAATTGCTATTGTCTTGATTTTGCGCCTCATGTAAGGTAATTTTCGGGTGCTAATTTCTGCCCGTTCAAGGCCTATTTTTCCTTCACTGCTCTTAAACTTCATGCTCTGAATAAATGAACCTCTTGGCATTGTGGTGTAAATGCAACCCTTACAGGAAAGTGTCGGGTGTTCAGCCGTTTCTTCCTCCACATGCACTGCATAATGTAACTATCTCTTGACATTTCACTCCGTGTGCCTTAGCCCGCAACAACCTGTTCAAGCTTCCAAGAACAATCAGATTCCTCTAGAATTATTCTATATATTTTCTTTCGTTATATCCTGCTTGAAGTTTCTTTGTTTCTAGTGCCAATTTGTTAGACCCCTCTCTGCGTCTTTACTTTTTTGTTGATCTTTGATTTCTGGTCCCCGTATTTCATCGCTCCTGCTACCGAAACAGTTGCCTGGCAGTCTTATAGTTTCCTTTGGATAATCTGTCGACATTACGCATGTGAAACTTAATGAAATCTTTCCTAGCTCATTGCTTTCCCCATTTATGTCAATCGCATCTAAAATCCTGTTTTGATGCTAGTCTTTCTGCCTTATCTTGAAAACTATTCCAGGTTCAGCCCCCTGCTTTCATGTATTTCCATGCGCTCCCAAAGGAAGCATACCTACTTCACGCTGCCTAACTAGCCATGATGAGACTTTGATCTTATACACACGACACATTGCTAAAAATGAGATTAGATAAAATTGCCCCTTTTTTAAAATCCCTCGCTTCACTTCGTGCCTATTGTAATCCACTGCGTCTTTTTTGGGGGGGAGCTGCACTTCTGCATGCTAACTTAAGTCATTGCACATTTCCATTCTCCGTTATGCACTCCACTCCATTATTTATGCACACTCGAGGATACTTCCACTCATCACTACCTCCACCTTAACTTCTTATATCCTATGTTCGTCGCCTTCGTTATCGTTAATGATAATGGACGCCGATTTTTGATGCTATGCGCCATACCTAACTCAGAGAGTACAAAGCACGGGCTCAATTTAAGGTATGTACTGGAAACGTCCAATACTGCATAGGGTCTGTGCATTGCCATAGCATTAGCATATTGAATAGATGGCTCATGCTGCCTGATAACCCGTCGTCATCGGTACTGTAAGGTTTTAATCGGTCACTGAACACCTTCCCTGATGTCAACCAGTATTATTCGCATACATCAGTCCCAGTAATAAGTGTTCATTACTGTCTCCTTGCTTTGATCTTGCTCTTTTCTAGTTTGGCCTATTATCCTTGTAGGTGCAACATAAACAAGAAATTGACAGAGGGCACCTTTGCCTAAGTCCCGTTCTTGCTTTACACTGCTTTAATACTGTCTTTCCCATTGTATTAGCACCTTGTCATCTTTAGCTAATTTTTAAAAGATTAGTTACGCCATCTTTAGTGCCTGATTCATCCATGATGTTCTACAAGTCTTCTTGAACTGCACTGTCTTAAACTTTGTTGGTATTGAGGATAGCTATCCATATGCATCTGCATTCCTTTTTCGCGGTTTTGATACACGAAGTCACTGAGAATAGATTGTCCTTTAGCATCCTTTGTTTCTGGAAACAACTTTTAGCTCTCGCAGCAACCCCTCTTTCTCTACCCATGTCTGCGGTCCGCAATTTATAATCATCTACAACCTGTAAGCCACTTATATGACACTGTTGTGGTATGGTGGTTCCCTCTCTGCTTTGTGTCATCTTCCTTATATATATCCCGCTCATCTTACTAATTGTCTATCCACGGAGGATTTACCATCTATTAACATTTTGTTTGTTAAGATCTTGGGCGAAAGTATTTATTATAATGAAGGGAATACAATCCCGTACCTTTGGCCGTGCAGGTTGTTAAGAGATTGTCGACAAAACATGGGAGTTGTTCCAGTTGCACAAAAAGTAGGAACTTTGAATTTACCCAGGGTTTCAGACTAGTTGAACAGGGAGCAAGCCATGGAAAGTGAAATGAGCAGAAGAGATTAAGAGTTTTGGGGGTTAGTTGACCGAACCTGGCACAAGAGCGGTTTATGTATGTAGTTATGACAGCCGAAGCAGACAAAGTATAAGTGATGAGTGTCATTGATTTTGCTCGTTGTACGATGTAGTGTTTTTCGGTTTTTTCTCCGCGCAAAAAAATTGAACTTAAGCTATATTTCCTACCATACTAAGAAAACGCCGTCCTTTTTTCAGACACGTTTTTAGAACACACGCAGTGCGTGAACTGGTCTGCAAAATTTCAGGCCATTGTTTTATAACGTCTTAGTGCATAAATATCACTTTCCGTTTAAGGTTAGAATCACTGTTGCTGAGATGCAACATTAACTTTGCGTGAAATTCAGATATCGTATGGCATAATTACCATGGATCACTGTCATCTGAAAAATATTTTGGCCCTTTTGATAAGTTAAATAATTTTGGCTGATAAAGATTGCGGGACGGAAAACAATGCCTCCTTTGAAATGCGCGTTGTGACTGTGGTGTTCTGGTCGGTCTCAGGTTGTACAAGGATTTCCTCGCGTGCATCGGCATCCTCGTACCTTGTCGGTCTCCTAGCGACATCGAAGCGAATCTCAACCATTTCACGGTCGTACTTACCGAAGGGTACGAAGATTTGTGCGAGGGTCACAATGACACACGTAAGTAGAATCACTACCACTGGTGCATGGGTAAATTAAACACGCAGTGCGATTATACTACACTGGCTCTTCAGGGATGTACACGCAATCCTGCGTTCCTTTCTTATAGTCTTACTGTTTAACTATTAGTTGTCACAATACTGCAGTGACGTGCACAGTTACATAGAATCTCGCGTTCCCTTCAGAAAGTTTCTGGCTGTTTTGAATGTAGTTGTCACTATACTGAACAGGCTCGCCAGAGAGGCTCCTACGATCTCACTTTCCTTTCGTAAAAGTTTTGACTAAGAATGACTTTTGAGCGAACTGAAATCAGCCGCTGAGGCTGGAATATAAGGGTAGGGATGAGCTACTCATTAACGCATGAAAATAAAGCGTGAATGACAGCATTGTCGGTCTTGTATGTCGTTGTTCCGAGGCCTTAAAGAGATTAATTGCTCTGCAGCATCCACCCAAGTGAAGTCATGTGTCAAAAAGGAAAGTTATACAGCTTCAGCTGAAATTTTATAGTTGGGAAAAAAAAATCATGCTTTAAATTTTTCTTCAGATACGATCTTTTGAGGAAGTTGCATAGATTTCCTTTGTAATCATAAAGCTGTAGTTGGGTAGATGTGAGAGAGTAATTACTCCTGTATAATAAAAACTTCTCCACCTTCGGGTCTACTCTAATCGCTGCTCAGTTTTTAAAACTAAAAAAATAAGGCTTTCACAAGCTAATATTACATGACCAATATCATTTGACCAACAAAGAATTTTAACGCTAGAGCCAGCTGGCGCAAAATCGTACTCTGATTACTTAAACAGCTACGTTAATACTACTGGCGATGACGGAGAAACCGTTTATGTCACGCGAACGGCGTGCGGAAGAAACGCACCGTGCGATACCAGCTGATTGCTGATTGAGGGTCCCGGTGCAGTCCTATGACTATGGGACCCTCGTCTGTATTTTTATGCATTTCGTAAATATGTTCAATATAATAAACTTTCATTTCAACTTTCCCTTTCAAAAAAATAGCCCTACGAATATGTGTTTCTTTCCCCTTTGGGCGACGTTCCATTTCTTTATCGACTCTAACGTTTCGATAAGCAGCTCGGTTCGGAGGAGCGCGGCTGGCAGTTTATTTGGTCACTACATTCCAGCGCGGCGCCCGTCCTGCGTCCCCACCTAAATAATCTTAAACTATGATGGAGTGTAAGGTGGACGGCCCCATAATTTTAGAAGCCAAATTAAAAATTATCCGGAGGGCATTTAGCTTCCACACTCAGCGCACGGCATCCCACTGTGAGCTATGTGGTGCCCTTTGAGAAGGCATCTTTCACTGGAGAAGAAAGTGGATATTAAAATGGCCAACTGCTTTAAACTCAGTGACATCGTCTTTTTCATTGAATTGCTGCAGAATTAGTTATCCTATCGACACATACGCTGTTCTTCATAGTTAGTTACTTAGATAAAAATGCGCAGTTGGTCCTCTTTCGCTATTACCTTGCGAAGTAGTTTACGTGATTTGCGGTAAGCCAATAATACCCCTGCTACAGTAGAAAATTTAGTGCCACAAGCGAATGACATTATTATCTAATACCATTGTTCGCCTGTTATATGAGAAACTTTAATGTCATTAGGTTCGAATGACATTTGCCACTGAATGAGTTTGGGAAACTCATTTTCAATTGATCGCGAACCTAATGTATACTCTCGACGCCAGATACGTAGCGCAAACAAGCAGCACGATAAAATATTCTGAGCCCTACTCAAGGTTAAAAATTATATTTCTTTAGTTTTGTATAAAAACGTAATTTAGGTGTAAAACTCTTTGCACTGCAGGCTGTCATGGAGAGTCATTACTCTCGGTCACAGCAGCGGCCCGTTCGTGCCAACGATTCACGACCATTTTGGGTTCTGTGTTTCTTGGTGGCTGCTTCGCCTAGTGCGTTTATCTCACAAATATTAAAGCTGTAACTGAACCCCCCCCCCCCCCCCCTTTTCTGGACGTCAACTACAAGCTCTGAATGTCTCCGCACTTTGTATTTGAGCTTCACTGTGTCACCCATTTTGTTTTTTTTACATATATCGGTTTCGTCGGTGACTCGATAATTGGATTGGAGCTTAATCGCTAAAATGCTGTAGCACGGCCGGAAATTGTTTTTCGTTTGAATTATTGTACAGAAATGTTTCAATATACTTTAAAATGGTATCCTATGATTACGGACGCCTTTTATGCGCACTGATGTTTCTTAACCGAAATAAGTTTTTCACTTATCCTAATTGCCATCATTTGCGAGTGACATTATATGTTACTGTGTAACAGTGAAATAAACGTAATGACATTCGATGGAACGAATGACATTCAATTCAAAATGACATTAAGTCTGATAGTGTAGGAGAGGCACCGATTTCGCAACCGATAAGATACCTACGCCTAAACGCCATCATTCGCGTCTTCTCATCTTTGCAGGGCCCTGCACTAAGCTGCGCCTGCTCAAGGACTTCTTCTATTGCGGGATGCACTTCTACCAGTCGTCCCACCAGGCTGGCCTGTGGTTCCGCTTCGCTCAGGCAGGGATCTGCGAGTAAGCATCTGTCCTCCATGCACACTGATCGCGCCTATACCCGGACGCGTTTAGAACAGGGTTTATATGTAAGCCTTGCGGTAAAATAGGTGACGCGCAATTCTTTAGTGTGACAAGCTTAGCCAGAACCTTACTACTATTGAGAAAAGGGGATGATGTAGTGTCCAACTTTTACCAATCGTGAGGCACAGATTGGGTCAGAGTGAAAAGTGCTCTGAACGCCACACTTTGTACAGCAGGGAGACGATAGAGAGAAACCGCAAATCACACATGAGACCTCATACCGAGTTCGACTTGAGAGCACCTACATCACGCAGGCAGGTCTTACATCAGCAGAGCAGGGAGGTACACGATAAGGGCAAGGAAACTTCTTCGTGGGGCGTTGGGATAGTGTGACGAGCGAAAGACCACGGAACTGACCTTCCCGCTGAGTGGTGCGCTGTATCGTGCAGTAGGCTGGGTATCAGTGTTGTCAACATCCGTGAGTAGTGCGGTTGCGTTTCTTTGAAGCAACCGAATTACGGCTCGGGCTTGCAGGCAGCGTTGAACGCCCAGTCTACAGGCGTTTCACACAACCTTGACAGAGGTTTTCCTCCATTGGTAGACATTCCCAACAGGTAATTCCGCGTATGATTGAAGTAGCTGTAATGAGCGTTATTGCAAGGTGACCTCGCTTGCAAGGGCTAGGTCGAGGCTTGCAGGTAGGTGCTTGCAAGGTAGTCGCTGGCTCGAATGACTGGTGCTCGCGTCTCGTGCCGGCGCGCTGGCGCCAGGTCTTCTTCTTTACATAACAAAAGAGTTTAAAGAAACTGTTCTAGATTACAGTTCACCATTGAGGTCGGGGATGATTGCAAGCTAGGGTGTTCAGATTTTCATGTGAAAGCTGGACTAACGATTTTGGAAAAGGGAGCAGCAGTTGTTAAAAACAAATATGCTGTGATACCGTCCAGTATGATTCCATAGACGTTGTAACACATCAAATTATCTAGGTGATTGCTGTTTATAACATTGTCACGTGCCGGCGACAAGGCCGATGACACAAATGAGTCTGGGAGTGCACTGAAGAAACTTTATTGGGCTGACTTGCGCCCTCAAAAGAACTAACGATTCGGCGGCGGCGATAACAACAATCGTGTTCGGCGGTCGTCGAACGGAGAATGTCCACTTCACTCGTCAGCGCTCAATTTAAAGGCGCCGAAGAAAGATCTAGATAAAACCGCAAACGGTGACTAGCATACCCTGGGACATTGCAGAAACATACGTGTGTTCGAGATAAATCTCGAATTATCTGCCGCAACAAAGGAACTGATAAAGCCGCGTCTTGCGATAACGAACATGAACAAGCAAAAACACAGAATTGATCTGTTATTTTGAACCAGAGTGATAAGCCCGCATACTGGAGGCTGCTGAAAAAGAACAAATAGACATTTGAATCGTTCGCAGCAATATTCTTGTTTATGACTAAGTATGTTTCATTATTTCTCCAATTGGAAAGAACCTGCAGAATGGTTTGTACCAACGTAACCCATTTTTACCGCTTTTTCAATTACACCCTTCAAAGTAAAATAAATGCCATATTACTGCGCTTATGCGCTAAATTGCTACAGCCCTGCCAACCACGCTTTCAATGAACGAAACACGCGCTGACCGTGGCTATGTGGCGGCCGAGGCAAAAGTGAATGGTTTGCCCGATGATACAAACAAGAAAATGACAAAGGAAAGTTTAGGAAAAGCAATGATAAATAAGAGAATAGGCAAAGCATATCCTTCCGTCCCGAACTTCTCCTTCCTATGCACTAACCGAGGAATTTGCTTCTTGTGGCGTAGGGTGCTGCTATTCACACTGTCCGTTACTGACCCCACGACACAATCGTCTGCATGAATGGAAGAGCAGGTCATATAGGTTTGAAGTAGCCATCCCTGGTTGGACGCTTATGCATGTATTTAGACAATATCGGTGCTGTGCATAAGAGGAGGACGAAATGAGATACATACGGGGGTAGGTAAAAACGTCCCCGGAAAAAAGGTCTCCGGAAGAAAGGTCCCCTGAAGAAGCGGCAACTAGAAAAAAACGTCTCCAAGGCCAAAGCCTGCCCTAAAAAAGATTTCTTCCGGAACTTACATGTAAAAAACAAACACATTTTATGCCATTATTTCTTGGCTTTGAGTTAAATGTAATCATCATTTGGAACCCGCGTCCTCTGGAGGCCCGAAATGTTTACAAGAACTGTGTAAATGCATGGTGAAAGAGCTATCTGGCTCTTTATAACGTTGCGAGGTTCGAAGCTCCGCCGCTTGTTATGCAATCATATATGGTAGGTCTAATAAGTTTGGTAACACTGCCCACTTACAAAGGTACAAGCGGATCGGCGTATGGTAGTCTCGGGGAACAGCCCAAAGCAGAAGACGTCACTAGAATTACTTTCCAGACCTTCTAGTGACGAGGTTCAACCGTTCTTCTGATGCTGGTGTAGAATTGTGATAAGGGTGATGATGGTATAAGCAGCACGAGGCTTAACCAGTCGTGCATCATAGACATATTAAAGCATCGCTCTAAGCTTCTCTGGTAAAGCCGGTGGTCAGCTCCTCTTTTCTCCGCAAACAAAGTGAAGATGTGGCGCTGTCACTGGAGGACGGATGAAACCGCTGTAATAAAGTTAACATGCATCAGTCATCATTGCACCTCGCCACGGGGAAACGTAGTCTGCGTCCTATAGCGATTCAGCCCCGTTCGGGGACATTTTTTCCTACTTTGCCAATAGGGAAATTTTTTCCGGGGACGTTTCTTCCGGGGACATTTTTTCCGGGGACATTTGCTCCGGGGTCGTTTTTTCCGGGGTCGTTTTTACCAGATCCCGACACATACACAGCGCTGAACTATACAACTGATATTTATTGGGGATCTGCATCTGCTTAAATACTGTAGCGAACAGTTTCGAAGAGTAAAAAAAAAAGCATACGAAAAACTACATGAAAGCCATGACATGCACTGCACGTTGCAACGGCAGCACATGGCAATTAAGCTATCAGCATTTCAGTGTCGCATTTTCTTATCCACGAGGAAACGACACACTGTCACCATTTCCGTATCGGGTTTCCTTACCGATAAGGAAATACCAACAGCTTGCTGTGTGCCACTGTTGCCAATTGCAGAGTTACTGCCATGGCTTTTATGTCATTTTAACGTATTTTCTTTTTGACACTTTTCGCAACTGTATTTAAGCTGAGGCAGAACATCAATAAAACATCAGTTGTAAGTTCAGCGCTGTCTTTGTCTGGTCTCCGTACTATGCGCGGACCGATAATGCATAACCGTGGTTTAAAAAATTGCTGAGATTTATCCCGGTTAAACCTAGTTGCACGAGCGTGAGCTTTGTTAAGCATGGCTACATATTAGCCTGACGCCTACATTGGAACGTTGGTGCACTCGCATTGGCACGCATCTCATCTATGGAGGGACTGAGCAACCAAATACTGGTGAAGAAGCTGTTAAATCCAGGCCAGTTGCTTGGCATCACAATGGAGAGCTTCAGAGCGAGCGCTGTAGAGTGACGTAACTGACCGCCTGTCCTCTCCGGCAGCTCAAGTTAAAACACGCGAATAAAAATGACCTTAGGAGTTGCAATGCGAAGTGCATAGCCCATCATTAAAGCGATTTTTGTCTCTCTCTCAGGGCCGAAATTACAGATATGCCTAAATAAATACCTTGGAGTAGTAAAAGATTTCAAAGCAACTTAATAGG
Organism: Amblyomma maculatum; assembly: GCF_055883805.1. Classification (NCBI taxonomy): domain Eukaryota; kingdom Metazoa; phylum Arthropoda; class Arachnida; order Ixodida; family Ixodidae; genus Amblyomma; species Amblyomma maculatum. Next base: position 214,486 of record NW_028146783.1, read on the forward strand.
AACCAATATCAAATCGTGCCTTCATATGCGCTCCTAAACATTACACGGAACAGTTATGCATATGGAAAATCCGGCTATTATCAGTTTTTGCTAGTTGTCGAAAAGAAGCGGTGGATGTACCCCAACCTCACCTCACCTAACCTAACCTAACTGAACCTGGCTACTTTGGAATGGCAGTTTGCAATATTGATAATGCCATGATGATGACATGTAGAAATGCAAGCTGCCATCATGGTGCGAAAAACATGAGCAAAAACGGCCACACAATGAATTTATGCAATAGTTATAATTTATCAGAAAACTTTGCGTAAACGTTTTTTTTTGCACATACCATATGTGCGTGCCATTTGGTGCTTGAGTGATACTTTTCGAACATTAGAGTGCTCAACAGGTCCTTCCTCCTCAGTATCCTGTGTGCTTGTCTGAAATCTCAGTCTACTCAAAGTCAAGCTGCTGGTTTGGATACGTCGTGCAGAGGAAGTGTTTGTAATGAATGTTTTTACAATCTTATTAACGGGATGATTAAAAAAAATTGGATCTGGTGTGAGAAAAACACAATAGTTAGCATTTTTTAAGTTGCGTTCCATGCATGAAGCTGTGCCTTCGAAGCAAGAAGCTATCGCATCATACTAAAGTTCAAGGTCAAGGGTCAAGGGCTTACGAGCATAATCCCCGTTTTGAAGGCCTTATTAAGCAGCTGTAGTAAACCAATGCTGCTATATGTTATCGTTTTAATATTGTTGCCATTAGAGTAGAGAGTGAGCGAGAATGGTTCCCGGCTTCAGCGCCAGACGTAGCCGGTATGAAGCTTCTCTAACGTGCCTATTGGGCATGCACATCAGTGCCTTGGCAAAGGGTAACGTTTCTGCTACTTTTTAAGTTTTAGTATCAGAATCACCAGAGCGAAAATAAGGTCGTCCTGCGTTGTACTGCGTACCAAACCAAATGCGCCTGCCACATTTCACAAACGGCAAACGGGAGAGAAATGTTTCCTGCTTCGTTTTGCAGGGCCAGGGAATGAAAGGTGGCCCCGAATCCGAAAACAGTTACTTATTGTTAATTATATGAAGAAAACCTGAGGACTAAGAATGACCAGAAATTGAGTCATCAACTAAAGGCTCTGCTCGAAAAAGTTAAGAAAACAATGTTTTGAGCCGAAAGGATACAAAAGGAAAAGTACGTAAGAAATTATCAAAGGTAGGAGAGTATGAAAATAAGTTTATAGCAGGAATAACACGTGCTAGCGCATTGCCATCGTACTCATAAATTAGGCGCATCTCTATGTTTTGGTCGTCCTCTCGCCATGAGCTCGGTGCAATATTCCTATGCTGTATCGGTGCTGGCTTGTTGCAGGTGAAAGTGCTGGCGAATACTGGTGTTGGCTGGCAAATACTGATGCTGCAGCGTACCTGGGATTATGGGTGGGACTCCAACTCTGCACCACGTGGTAGCTTGTAACGACTGATTACTTTTCGTTACGAGACTGAAGTAAATTTTGTCGCCTCCGTGTCTTTATTCCGCTACGCAGGTTTTTGCTGAACTTCCAGAGCTGCATTATCAACGCCAGCATCGGATGCGAAGAGTTTTCTGAGCTGATCTCGAAAACACGAGCTGTTTTCACGTTCATGGCTGACAAGCATGGCGCTACATGCAAATTTCAAAGCGTCCCCACAGGTGAAAATTCCTAACAATATATACGAGATATTCAGGCGGCGTCATCCGAAAGAGGCGCTCTCGGCTGGCAGGGGCGTTTGTCCTGCAGTGGTCACGCACCCGGCTGCGGAAGCCAGCCGCTGCTTGTAACGCCTGGTGAAATCTGCGAACCGCGAGGGTCTCTAGCGTACAGTTGTAATTACTTGCTGCTCGAAGTGTAAATGCTTGTGATTGAGAAAATGCGTCCGTAAAAGCATCAAACAGAAGGGATCACACATAACTGATTGAAAATTTCGAACCGCATGACTGAGGAGGCTTACATGTTGCTCGTGACGTGCAGTAATTATTACCGAACCTTGATTCGCTGTGATAAAGATTTGTAACACGAAAAAAAAAAAAAAAATCTGCCGTGCAGAAAAACAGCCAGTGTTTTTGATAAGATGACGAGCATAATAACCGTTCGTAGGAGTACCGACGATAGGTACGCAGTTTTTGGAGATGTCCGTAATTTGCGAAGTACGTGTTTGCTTATCTACCTAAGATTGGCGTCCGTAAACAGTTGTAAGCGACGTGGGGCTATGAAATGTAACGTAATCGCTGCACCATTCATGCGGACGCATGTGTGCAGCCGAACCAACTATAGGTGTAAGTGAGACCTCCGCGAATTGTAGGAAGGGGGTTTATTAGAGGCACTGGGAATCGATCAGCGGCGGGAACAGTAGGTGTACAGGCAGGTAAAGCGCACTCAGAGATAGCGATGCACTGGAGACAGCACCCAGAACCTTCATCCTCATCTTATAGTTTCTACGAAGAAGACGGCATAACATTATGACTGAGTTAGTCATTCATTCTTTTTCACGCCAAAATTAAGCAGGTGTTACGCTCCGCTTTTGCATTGGAAGACCATCGGTTAAGGTTGAGTTGGTCGCAGGCTTCAGGCGCGGATAATTTGATCTGGAGGGCTGGTGTTGGAATTGATGGCAAGTAATGATGCATTATTTCTTCATGATAAGCCTTGCATGAGTTGCAAATGACTACATAAATAAAAAGCTTGAAATCGTTTTCCTACCGCTAAAGTTTTCGGTCACTTTCTAGCCACGAGCTGCGGAGGAAGCTAGGAAGCGCGGCCGTAGGAGCGAAAAAGCAGCATGGTCACATCATGGAGCAAATGAGTGCTTCTTCACATTCCGTACACAGAAGTTTCAACAATAAAAAGTGGACGTGGACCCTTTTGCCAACATGCATAAACGTTCCTAATTGCCTGCGATTGAGATAAGGTGAGCCTTTTATTGCGCACAAACGCCGTGCAGTCGTCCGTGTCGCAGCGATCATAATTATTTGCGGTAGGGGAATTCAGTGAGCGCGCCGTGCTGTAGCTTGGCCTGAGTGAAAGCTGTCCTTTCTGTTTCAGTTTTAAGGCGAAAGCCTTATGAAGCTTATGGTCAAAGAATCTCCGCGTTTGTATTGGAAGGATGCTAACAGAAGCTCAGATCGATGAAGAAAAACTGTGACGTCATCACCACGGATACCAACTTTAAAAGGCGGCGAATTCGAAAGTGCTTCAATGCCAACCTGACGTCACATGTCAGAAAGAGGAAGAAACCGTTTTGATTGACGCCAAAATTTTCCATACGATTATTGTAACATAACGAAAATAGTTGAGCTCAAATAAAAAATTTAATTGGCTATGCTTGAAATCAAGCCAGGACCTTCGGAGTCCGAGATGGGCACACTAACCGCAAGCCACGCAAGCTACTTGGTTCAAGTTAAATAATCTAAATGCCTTATGGAGTAAATAGTTATGACTTTCATTGAAGGTAAAACAAGAGAAATATAGCTCATAGATTACAATAAAAACAAAGATAAGGTAAACATATCATGAAAAGCCACACATGGTGTTGCTTTCGCAGTATGGAAGCAGTCTAAGGGGCGCTCCGTAACTTTCGCTAATTGTGGCCTGCGTATCGCTACACACTACATAATGAAAACATTTCGACAGAAAACACGTAACCTAACTTCCACCGTCTAAGTCCCGCATACTTACTACTCACTCTTTCTCTCTCTCTCTCTCGGTGATATAGATAGGACTTTCAGTTCAGATGGAAATACATGTAAGTTGACAGGTGAGGTTCGAAAGTCGGCAGAACATGACAAATGAAGTTTGAAATACAAGGGACGGAGTAAAAACGCTCCTTGCCCAGAGAGTGCACAGTGATGTGCAATGAGGATATTTTTGCCGCTGCACTTCGTTTCATCGAACTTTTCCACTGGTTCAGCATGGCCTACCTTATCGCCTGGTGATAAGAAAAAAAATCTTAGCCTCGTTGCGTTGAATTGATAATGATAAACGTAAAGTATCTAGAAGGAGCAATCTACGAATAGGACTCCCAGCTCAAAACACCGACCTTATTGAAAGTGACATCAGTAGACATGCAGATCGCCGGGCATTTAGCACAGCTGTCGTCAAAAATATACACCCAAATGGGCTTGCTTTTAAAGCATTGTAACAAAGCTGAGCTGAGCGGCTTCAGCATTTAAAATCTCGCAGGAGATGAAAAATTTAGTCCTCATCTTGTGTCCAGGAACACAGTTACAAAGGATTAGAAACCTTTTGGGCCGTGTATTGTTTAGGAAGATTGTACATAAGAGGGAGGCGCATTGTGATTGTACAGTTACCCTGGTTTTATGCGAGAGCTCCTGCTCACACTGCGCCGAGTCATGTCAAAGCTCATAATTATTTTCAAGGAAACTTAGCCACAGAACATAAGGCAAAACGAGGGGCGTTGCCGCTGGTTTTTTATGACATCTAGGCCGTACATGTATGTATGTATGTATGTATGTATGTATGTATGTATGTATGTATGTATGTATGTATGTATGTATGTATGTATGTATGTATGTATGTATGTATGTATGTATGTATGTATGTATGTATGTATGTATGTATGTATGTATGTATGTATGTATGTATGTATGTATGTATGTATGTATGTATGTATGTATGTATGTATGTATGTATGTATGTATGTATGTATGTATGTATGTATGTATGTATGTATGTATGTATGTATGTATGTATGTATGTATGTATGTATGTATGTATGTATGTATGTATGTATGTATGTATGTATGTATGTATGTACGTGTGTGTGTGTGTGTGTGTGTGTGTGTGTGTGATCGAAATATTTTACAGCAGTAATCCCTGTGTCGATGACCACTTGAGCATTCCACTCCAGAAGCACTGGCCGGGGGAATCTTGTGTCCGCTAAAAGCCGGTGGGTAGCCGGCGGCACCAGAGATCTATCTTGGTACACGCCGGATGCAGAACGGATGCTTTACAAGAGGATCCCCGATTCGGGGTTGCGGAGAGAGAAGTGGGGCAGGGAACATGGCAGCACTTTTCTGAGCTATGGATCATAGATGATACTAAATACTGAAACTTTCTTCTATCATGCAAAACGTTTCCAAGATTACCTTTTTATGAGGATGGAATACAAAATTGTTGCCATATGTGCTTCTGTGATAGGCTATGGTCACGTTGGTACGGTTTGGTTGATGTGCGAGTTACGGTTTTTCTTATAAAGCGCCAGCATGCAGCTTACAACTGCATGCTGGGAAGTATAGAAGATATTAGAGAGGCAGTCTAATTGAGAGCGCAGGTGGTATCCGGGAAACTTGCAGGACTTAATAAATTGAGATATATTTGAATCCACCGTAAATTTTCATTGGTGTGATTTCAAGCTCCACTCACAACTGTACAGCAAAATACGAAGCGCACGAGATTTAAACCAACAGCCTAAATTCTCAATGGTATGATTGAAAGTGCGGTGCGAGTGCATGTCTGTTAGTGGTGAGTGTACACGAATAGGACCCAGGAAAGAAGTCGCTGACGGGTGCAATTACGACTATCCTATGGGCCTTTAAAGGCGAGGTATAAGTGTCACATAGATTTAGATATAGGAATTATAAAGAATGCCTGCGATGTCTCAAAATGCTTTTCCCTGTGGCGCTACCAACATCACGTGCTTGTTGAATTGCCTTTTGTTTTGTCACCGGCTTTGCTCAGGCTTGAAGTACAAGCGTCGTTTGGTGCGGCTCGATTGGCAGACGTTGTGTGACCGGAAGCGGGCAGTGCGGAGCCTTGTTCTCTGCGGCGTCTCCTTCGACCGAATGCTGCGCTCTTCCGCCGATAATGGCTCATGGCATGCTCTGGCCCTGAGGCAAGACAAATTGTGTCCGTAAGTGTCCCTATCACATCGCCGTTTGCGGAGTTTCATACTCTTCGATGTAAGGGTCCTTCACCATTGTTCATGGTGGTAACACCCATTGTTCAATTCTTGTTACCTTGTTTTCTAACTTGTACGTAACGCAGACCTTTGCTTTGAACACGAAATAGATTTCAATACATAGGTGCGGCGTCTAACAGTTTAGGAACCCAAGAAACCGGAAAATGCGCATTTTGGGATGTTCATGTGGTGAGCAAAATTCAGTCTTCAGCAACAAATCGCGTTTGTGTCAAAGCGTTGAACAGCGACTCTGGACAAATGCACATCACACCCGTTAATGGTGCGTAAAATCGGCCACCGCCAATTGCATTAAAAAATTCTGGGAGTACCTAAGACTGCCTATGCGCAACAAGGCGCTAGCTTTTATTTTTATTATTGCTTGTATTTGTTTTCTTATTTCTTAATTTTACCTTTTGTTTTCATTTTAGTTTTTCTATTATTTTTCTGGCTTTCATATGTATTGCTTACCCAATGTTTACATACTTTACCCAATTTAACCGATGTTGGCTTATCACATGACTACTGTTGGATTGGCTATTAATCTCTCTCGTTTGACAGATTTCTCTTTAAGGCATTATAGTCGAGCAATCAGGAATGAATTTGGTATTTTTCTTTTCTGGCTTGTTATGTGGATTATGTTGAATTGGCTTTGGATCTGCATTCTGGTCACGTACTCCGTGGACAGTCACTTTGCTCATGATCCAGGATAGGATTTAGCTTTAGAATGGGGCAGAGCACGCCTTTTTTGTACTCAGCCAACATCTTTCGTCTGTGCATTGTGGTAACAAAGTTGTCATTTTTGGCTGCTTGACAATGACATCGAATATTCCGACGAGAAACAGACGGTTTACCACAAAATGGTGAGCAAAATTTACTTTCCCTAAGTAACCTAATCTCTGTAATCTGTGTGTCTTCTTCATTTTGCTTAGACTTGTGCAGGAAATGTCCCTGTGCATGCGTTCGGCTGCTGAAGAGACAGGCTGCTCGGATTCCGCTTCCGTCAATGCTCAAATATCGGTGGTGAAGAAGACGCTACTAATGGAATTTCAAAACGCATGCAACGTATCACCGAAAAACAAACTTTCCGGATTGTACTCAAAAGGTATGCGTGCATTTGCAGATGCATAACAATGTCCATGGCAGGCAGATCAATCAAGGGGAAGTGAGGGTGCTCGTTATAATACACGAAGGAAAGAAGCCAACAGTCGGCGAGGCCAAGGAAAGCATTGGGGATAATACTTTGTCCTTTTTTTAATGTTTGCTTGGATAATCACAGAAATTAGTAATGTAATCTGTTTAGGGAAAGTTAATTAAACCCAAAGTAGAAGAAAAAACGTGCCGATGGTGGGAACCGAACCCACGCGTCCGGTGCTCTTCCAACTGAGCTACATCGGCCGCTGTCCCCCCTGCTACTTTCGTGAGTATTTATGTTGTCTCTATACGAACCTTGAGAGTGTTCACCAGCGCCACCCTCAGCCATAGCGGCGGACGTGGGACGTCCTTTGTTACCGCCGGCGTCACGTAGAACGTGATCAAGAGCGAGGGCGAAAGCTGTGCTAGAACCCTCTTACGCTACCTATGGCTTCAAGACTGCCAGAACCGAGACCCCCGTAAGCTACAGGCAGATCAATCAAGGGGAAATGAGGGTGCTCGTTATAATACATGAAGGAAAGAAGCCAACAGTCGGCGAGGCCAAGGAAAGCGTTGGGGATAATACTTTGTCTTTTTTTTTTAATGTTTGCTTGGATAATCACAGAAATTAGTAATGTAATCTGTTTAGCGGAAAGTTAATTAAACCCAAAGTAGAAGAAAAAACAACGTGCCAATGGTGGGTTTAATTAACTTTCCCCTAAACAGATTACATTACTAATTTCTGTGATTATCCAAGCAAACATTAAAAAAAAAGACAAAGTATTATCCCCAACGCTTTCCTTGGCCTCGCCGATGTAGCTCAGTTGGAAGAGCACCGGACGCGTTATTCGGAGGTCGTGGGTTCGGTTCCCACCATTGGCACGTTGTTTTTTCTTCTACTTTGGGTTTAATTAACTTTCCCCTAAACAGATTACATTACTAATTTCTGTGATTATCCAAGCAAACATTAAAAAAAAAGACAAAGTATTATCCCCAACGCTTTCCTTGGCCTCGCCGACTGTTGGCTTCTTTCCTTCATGTATTATAACGAACACCCTCATTTCCCCTTGATTGATCTGCCTGTAGCTTACGGGGGTCTCGGTTCTGGCAGTCTTGAAGCCATAGGTAGCGTAAGAGGGTTCTAGCACAGCTTTCGCCCTCGCTCTTGATCACGTTCTACGTGACGCTGGCGGTAACAAGAACGTCCCACGTCCGCCGCTATGGCTGAGGGTGGCGCTGGTGAACACTCTCAAGGTTCGTATAGAGACAACATAAATACCCAAGAAAGTAGCAGGGGGGACAGCGGCCGATGTAGCTCAGTTGGAAGAGCACCGGACGCGTTATTCGGAGGTCGTGGGTTCGGTTCCCACCATCGGCATGTTGTTTTTTCTTCTACTTTGGGTTTAATTAACTTTCCCCTAAACAGATTACATTACTAATTTCTGTGGTTATCCAAGCAAACATTAAAAAAAAAGACAAAGTATTATCCCCAACGCTTTCCTTGGCCTCGCCGACTATTGGCTTCTTTCCTTAATGTTCATGGCAGTACCATATAATGTTATCTGGCTCAGCAGCAGTAGAGGTCGTTACCCTTGTGAATTGTCATTAGCATCTGCTTTCGTTGCATGTCGTTGATGTCCTCTGAGATAGGGCGTGTTGTTTAGCAGCGACTGCTCAGCTTTAGAGATTCCACGTGATGAAAGCTGAGGCTAGTTCAAGGCAGGTTAATTGCATGGAAACGGTTGATGTTCTGGAAGAGAGAGCTCATCGGGAACCTTCAGAAAGCACAGGTAGATATTTGTCGAGCTATTTACAGAGTGCTTGTTTTTCCTGCGGGCTTTTTGCATAATGTGCTGAGACATAATGGCACCTGCTAAACGTGATACAGTTTCTATACAGAGCCCTTTAATTAACTCAAAGGTGCATGAAAATTCATTTTAATATTTCGTCTCATATGCGTGGTAGTTTTTCCGTGTTTTTGAGGCATTTAGAGAAAGCCTTATTTGGCAACGCCATAATAACAATGCCTCTAAGATAGAAACCAGGCTGTTTACGTAGATTGCGTTTGCGACGTCTGCTAACCATTGAGCCATTGGAAGTTGTAGGAATTATGACCTGCTAGTTAAATCAGCCGCAAAAAACAAGTAGACTATTTCGTAATGTGTGACTTTTTATTACCTCATCCTGTATGGCATGGTAAAAAACTAAGTGAAGTGTTATATTAGCTACTTAAAAGTTGTAGTTATAGCACAGATTTTTTTGTTTCCACATTCCAGCGTGCAGGCTTCGGGATTTCACGCATGATTGGGATAAGTGTGACTCAGCGATGAGTGACTACGCTGCTCCTTTCTACCAAAATGGCTCCTGGCTCGCGACAACCGCCCTCAACAGGCCAGAGAAGAACAGACTTTGCTTGTGAGTGTCATTCACAACGGAAGTCAAGCGGCTATGTATACCTTGCAACAGAGGCTTTATTCAACATAAGTGACGCCACAATTGTATATCGCCAATGCAAACACTACTAGTTTGTCTGCACTGATAACTTTATGCGGATGAGCCTGTTCTATTAGGGCCGCGTGAGGTGGGAGTGCGCTCTTGAGAAAGCGCTACCTGCGACCATTCGATGCACGATACAATGAGGGAACGCGCTCGTTAGGTAGAGCACAAGGACGTCTATAATGGTCACTTGTTTACGGTGAAGGAACGTGCAATTTATGGAAAGTTTTGCGCGAGGTTACCTTTGCCACTAAGGAACATAGTACTTGCGCCAAATTGTTCCGCGGATATCGTCACTGGCTTTGACAGAAAATGTTGCTGAAATAAGTGCAGTGCAGTAGAACACGAAAGTGCTAAGTCTGGGGCTAGATATGTTTTATCTTGCGTTCGAAAAGTGCTTGCATGCAAATGAGGGCAGAAGTAGGAGGGAAGAATGCATAATGTTCTGTGTTTGTGTCATGCCCAAGTCAAGTATTTGTTTGCGAGCTAGCGTTGTTAGAACATGAGATCAGTAGAAGAAGTGATCCAATATTTTGAGGTTTAAAAACCTGTTCTCTTTCGGATTATAAGATCGCACAGTACCAGAATAGATGACTTGTTGGTGTTTCATTATATGAAGAAGTCAGCTCAAAACCTGGACGACGGATAGAAGACGCAAGCGCTGGTGAACTTCAGGTGTGCCTTCTCTTATGTCCCTCATCCGATTTTTTCATTCACTTCTTAACACCATTTCCATGACAGGATGCGAACTTTGGTTCAAAAACACTGAGATTCTGACGTAGCTAACGATGGCGCCGTGTAAACTGTCTTCTAATAGCGCTTGCAGTATTTTGCATTCATGGTACAGAATACCACCGTCCGGTATGTCATAGAATCACTGCTATACTTAGTTTATGTGATTGACAAGTTCGCTGCTCACTCTTGTCGCTTGACACTAAGTGGCGTCGTCTACCGCAGGGAGCTAGCTGGTCACCGGAAGTGCCTAATCGATTCGGCGGACAAGCGCCACTGCTCAGAGCTGGCGCCACAGGCGGCGAGCATCAGCAGCAGCCTTTTCTACCGGCTGCGCTTTGCCTATTGTTCGGGCTGCGGCCGCAGTGACCGTCGAGACCTACTTGTCGTTGTCCTCACCACCAGCCTACTCCTTTCAAGGCTGATGGCATACCCGTCCATCCTGGACAGCGGTGTGCCGTGATAAAAAGAGCAGGAGCGAAGACATGGGGGTCTGAACGTTAGAAAGGAGTCTCCCCGCTAAGTTCTTGCGTGACTGCGACGAAGCGCAAAGTGCGCCACTCGTTACCATTGTGCTCTAATGATTGCGCTCATAGAAAATGACCCCGTAATTATTACAATTCTGCGTGTCATTTTTTGCCATTCACAATTTAGAGAAGCACCTAGGTGGACGGTTCAGAATTTCGAACAGGGAGTTCATCCCACGGTTTAATATATTATAGCGAAAGCTACATTGGCTGCGATGGAGCGATTTCGCTGTGGCAACAATTTCCATTGTATTAGCACCGCTCTCACCACCGCTGCCTAGCAACCACCTCCTCGAGTATTTCGCTGTGTATAAGACAAGGCCACTAGTGCGCATGCGCGGAAACCGGAGGGGAGCAACATGTGCTCTGCGCATGACATCAGAGCACATATCAGCAGAAAGTGGTGGTGGTGAAAATGTTTTAATAAAAATATTTAGGAGGTTGTAGCGGCGGTTGGAGTCCTCAGTCCGGAACCCCATTGGCGTAGGCTTCTGTCCGCGCTCTTTCGACCAGTTCTTTTTGACGCCTTGCGTCCGAGCTGGTCAGAGCTGTTTTCCACTCATGTGGAGGTGCTGGTTATAAATAGCAATAGTCTGATTTCGTTGGCAGGTCAACATCATATGGTACAGGTTCGCCTTCTCGCCGCAGAAGTTTCTTTGTGAGTCAAATGACTCCGGATCTATTGTGTGTAGTCTACGTTGGTTGTTAAAGGTGTTGGTCTGCAGCTTGCGGAGGTGTCACTCCCCCCCTTTGCCTTAGCCTCTGGAGGATAGACCCAGCGAGATAATTTTAAGTGCTGAAGTATTTCAGCACGAGATCCGTGTTGGGTGCCCGGGGGAGAAATGCTCGGGCTGAAGCGTGTGCGCCCTCGTTCCCTGGGATGCCCTGGTGACTTGGTACCCAAACTAAGTGTTTGTGTGGGTTGGTAGCCACGGATGTAACTATCTTGCAGGATTTTAGTTGCTAGCGGTGCAATCCTGCCCCTGAGCTGATTGCGATATAATGTGTGTGAATTTGTAAGAAAGTATTCTGAGGTAGTGTGTACTTCAGCTAAGGCATTGGCCACTTCTTCCGCAGCCAGTGTGTCTTGGCTGGGCAATATTAGTTCGTCCACTGTTTGATTTTGGTGCACTACCGCAACGGCCGCCATTGTCCGTTCAGGATCCACGGCTTCGACAGAGAACATGCCCTCGCGCCCGCTGTAGCGCCTTATAGGTTCCACTCGTGCTTGTTCTTGGCTGGTGAACATCGGGGTGCATATTCCTCGGCAATAAAGTTCCCTTGAATTGTCCTGTCCATGAGGCTAGGATGTCGCTTTTAGGGTACAGGTGTCGGAGGCAATATATGCTCAAACCGTTCAAGACTTGTCGGCCAGGCAGAGTCGTGGAGAGTCGTACCACCTGCGCCGTGAGGTGTGCCTCTATCAGCTCGTCTACCGTGTTGTGGACGCCCAGTCGTAAAAGCTGGTCCATCAATGTCGTAAGAGGAAGGCTCAGGGTCTCATTTTAGGCGGTTCTGATTATCAGGTCGAGGTTCTTGATGTCAAGCTTCTTGAGACGGAGATATGGTGCTGCATAGACTGTGCGGGTCAGGATGAGAGTATCTTCTTGCACCCCTGATTTCCGCGTCGTTATGCTCGCGATACTCCTGGCGACTTAATCGCTTGCAAGGGTGGAAGAACGGGCTAGTTGGTAAATCATCTTGGAAAGCAAAATAGCGCACTTCAAAACACAGACACAGGAAGGGAACGACAACACAGCGCTGACTTCAACTGTTTTTTTTTATTAGAGAGTGACACAATATATATGTACGAAAAGTGGGCGCGAAAGAAATGATAACAACTGTTTGCACGTGGCGTAAAACACCGAATGCGAAGTTAAAAGGCGCACGATAACAATATAGGTGAAAGCAAGGCAGAACGGCAGGGCTATGAAAAATAAAGAAGAAGCGAAAAAGGGGGAGGCCAATAGGTAAAAACAGTTAAAGATGGCACGATCCGAAGATACGTAAACTAAAATCGAAAAAAAAGTCATAAGGGGCATTAAGAGCGATAAAAAACACAAAAGGGGCATTAAGAGTGATAAAAAACACAAAAGGGGCATTAAGAGCGATAAAGGAACAAAAGGGCAATTAAGAGCATTACAAGACCAAAAGGGCATTAAAAACAGAATACCTAAAACAACCAAGGCCAGGCCGCTAGAGGCTGAGGAGTGTACCCGGAATCTAAACATTGTGCGTCTGGTTCAAATATAGTAGGGCAAGTCCCTGTTGCCCTACAGTTCAGCCCATTCTAAGATTGTTAAGAGGGGCATTGTGAACCTTTGTTTCACAAATGCCCTAATGAAGTCCTGTGTACACTCTCTGGGCCGGAGCATTGAAGAGCAAACTCAGCGGCTGATAAATGCTGGCTACCCTGAGCATTTGTTGACCTCAGTAGCAGGCTCCCTCTTGCAGAAGCTTAAATGGGGTCAAGTGAGAGCTGCTCCTGAGCATCAACACAAGGTTGCTGTGGTGCCTTACCTTCATACTATTTCTCACAGGCTCAAAGGGATTGGGCAAAAGGCAGGCGTCCGTGTTGTGTTCTCGGCGCCTGACAAGCTTTCCAAGCTTTGTCGCAGAGTCAATGCCCCGGCTGTGTGAAAGCCAGCCCTGCCCTGTTAGGCACCACGCACCTTTCGTTCCCTGCCAAGTTGGTGTCGTCGATATGATTGCCCTGAGCTGTGGCAAGGCCTACGTGGGACAAACCGGGCGTTGCCTAAACGAACGACTTATGGAATACTCGAACAGTGTTTACAATACTACAAAAAGAAACCTAGGTGTTCACTGCCTAAAATGTCCCTCTCAGTCCTGTGAGCCATCCCTTCATAAATGCACTGTCATTGCGAGAAATGCACATCAGTTCACACGCGAAATCATAGAAGCCGCTCACATTCTAAAGCTAGGTCAAAATTGTGTTAGCACACCCTCAATAGCCCTGACTAAACGCGAGTTGGAATATTTGAACCAGACGCACAATTTTTAGATTCCGGGTACACTCCTCAGCCTCTAGCGGCCTGGCCTTGGTTGTTTTAGGTATTCTGTTTTTAATGCCCTTTTGGTCTTGTAATGCTATTAATTGTCCTTTTGTTCCTTTATCGCTCTTAATGCCCCTTTTGTGTTTTTATCGCTCTTAATGCCCCCTTTGGCTTTTATCGCTCGTGCCCCTTTTGGCTTTTTTTCGATTTTAGTTTACGTATCTTCGGATAGTGCCATCTTTAACTTTTTACCTATTGGCCTTCCCCTTTTTCGCTTCTTCTTTATTTTTCATAGCCCTGCCGTTCTGCCTTGCTTTGACCTATATTGTTATCGTGCGCCTTTTACCTTGCGTTCGGTGTTTTACGCCACGTGCAAATTCAGCAGTGGTTATCATTTCTTTCGCGCCCACTTTTCGTACATATATATTGTGTCACTCTCTAATAAAAAAACCAGTTGAAGTCAGCGCTGTGTTGTCGTTCCCTTCCTGTGTCTGTGTTTTGAAGTGCGCTATTTTGATTGTCCAAGACTCAATCGCTCACGAGGCGGAGTTTCTGGATGGCGAGGAGGTTGTTGCCCTTGTTATTCATGTACAGACCCAATATCTTGACGTTCTGAACTTCCTTGAAGGTTGAGTTGTCAACGTGTATGTCAATCGTGGTGGCGGAAGACTAGGAGCTCATTTTTCAGGAGAGCAGGTTAGTCCACACGCTCGTGCATAATTCTGAACTGGTGTTGCCGCTGTTTGTAGTTTTTCAATAATTATCATACTTGCCGTGGTTGTCCAGATAGTTATATCATCAGCGTACAGGGCATGTCGTGTGTCCTGTATTTGATCTAGAAGGGTTTGGAGATTTTGGAGGGCAATGTTGAACATAAGTGGGGATAATACTGTTCCTTGCAGAGTTTCTCTCGTGCCCATCTTCACTTGCGTGGCTCGTTTTGCACCGATGCTGATTTTGACGGTTCTCTCTTTAAGGAATTAAATCACAGGTGTACGAGTAGACTCCCTGACTTCGTGCTTTGGAGGTTCTGGAGGATTGTGGAGTGCTTGACATTGTCAAACGCTCCTTTGAGGTCGATGGTTTTTGAGGTCGAGGATTAGAATTGTTCGGTCACTGTTTCTGCGTACTGGATCATTGACTTTGCTTTTGAGTTGCAGAAGCACAACATGGGTGGACAGATGTGCTCTGAATCAAAACATCGTGTGTGCCAGTAGCTCGT
Source organism: Amblyomma maculatum (assembly GCF_055883805.1). Taxonomy (NCBI): domain Eukaryota; kingdom Metazoa; phylum Arthropoda; class Arachnida; order Ixodida; family Ixodidae; genus Amblyomma; species Amblyomma maculatum. Next base: position 229,547 of record NW_028146783.1, read on the forward strand.
TGTTCTCTAGATAGTTGGAGAGACGCGTGTGGACTGCCTTTTTCACCCGTTTGCCTGCGCACGACGTGAGGGATATGGAGTGTAGGTTTTAAATGCTGGTTTTTTTGCCGGGTTTGGAGATAAAGTGTACATTGGCTGTCTTCCATGCCTGTGGAATGGTGCCGATGTGCCAGCATTCCTTCACGCACAATGCCGTTAGCTTGTCTAGGTCAGATGGCAAAGTAAATATGTCGTTAGGGCTGCTGATATTCTTTAGATCATACAATCATCGACAAAAAATCGAACTGTAGAAGTAATATTGTCAGTTATATTATTAATGTATATTAAGAATAAAAGAAGGCCTATTACCCTAACTTGAGGCACACCAGACATGGCTGGTTCAGTTTATTCGCTTGAAGACGGTAGCGAAGAATTTTTCAAGCCATCTTATTGTTTTATTATCTAAATCCAAGTTGTGTATTTTCATAAGTAATCGTTATTAATGAGCGAAACAAAATGATGCTGGCAAATGATAGCTGGCAGCTGACAATGCGTAGGGGCGGTCTGACATTAGCCTTGGAAGGAGCTGCCAACTCTAATATCTCCTTTAATGTGCTAGGGCGATATCAGAATCAACCTGCAAGAACCCTCGTATTCATGTTACATCTAGGCCAAGAAAACAGGTTTATACGGCTTGATTAGAGTGGGGTTCGGGCCGTCATGTCGAATTGTCAGGTGTCAGCTGTTGAATCCAAGCAGTAGAGGCGTCCTCAAGCCCTGAGGTCACCGTGTTTGGTTTACCGGTGAGGGGACATGCCTCTGAATTTACCAGAAGATGCATGACTGGTAGAACCAAAGCAGTGGCCTTGTGGTAGAACATCCGCCGTATTCGAAAGGTAACAGGTTTGATCCCTGGTGCCAACGAGTACCCACCGGTTTTCAAAAGGATAAACCTTTCCTCCGGCCTCATGCTCGGCTGTTCTGGTGAAATGCTTGAGAAAGGGTCATTGACTAAAATGTTTGGGCTTTGGGCAAGTCCAAACAATCGCTTCTTTAAACCGAAGCAGTGGCCTTGTGGAAGAGCATCCGCCTCGCTTTTGGGAGGTGCCAGGTTCTATCTTCGTACCGGCGGGTACTTACCGTTTTCAATGCGTCTAAGATTTCCCCTGGCCTGGTCGCGGCCGAGGCGAAGGTCGCGAGCGTTCCTTGCCTGGCGATCTCTACATTTGTGGTGTCCCGGACGTGATTTTGAACGGGGCGGGCTAGCTGTGGTAAGTTCACCAGGGTGTCGGTGGTGCATGCGATGGCGCTGAAGGCAGGCTTTGTGCTCGCAACGAACTGGCCGAATGAATGCTGCAAAACACTGCGGCGAGCCAGTTTTGGGGAGGGAACGTGACGAAGAGCTATGTACCGTCCTGAGCTTGCAGCACGAGAGGGCAAAATTAACTGTGATGAAGACAGCGGCTGTGGGCTGCGATGTACGTACGCACGGGTCACTTGCGGTAGACATAAGCTGACATGTTGCTGCTTGATAGGGGCTTGGAAAAGCGGGAGGTGCACAACAAGAGCATCCCAATGTGAAAATTAGTTCTTCGTCAGGCTTCAACACAGCAAGCAGGCAGGCCTGGTTTTGGAGAAGCCGTGGTGAAAGCTGTGAGCTCGGGTGTTGTTAGCTTGTGTAGCTTACACGATATGCAAGATGACATGTTTGAGCCGAGGTTTGTCACTGGAAGTTATGGGGTCACACTACGCATTGCCAGCGGGGAAAGCGAGCTGCCGTGCCAACTACACGCAGGCGTTACTCGTACGCGACACGCCTCCCCAACCCCTGCCGCAGAGTCGCAGCCATGGCATGGGCGGACGAAATAGGCAACGACTGAGCATGCTAGGTAACAGTTTATTAACCCTAACGTATGGCATAAACACACACTGTGGAAGACTATGGGCAGCGGAAGGGTAGCATAGTACGTCGAGGGTCTCCGGAAGCAGGTGAGGCGAGAGCCCTTCCCGTCGTTCCCACCTCTGTTTTATCCCTCTCGGTATTGCATACCGAGAAGTAATCGGTTGCTTCTCGGGACCAGACAACGAGAAGCAAGTAGTTCCTCCTCGCGTTTGGAATGCACTCTTCCCTAAGTGACCAACACGATGCTATGATGTCGCAGCATTGTATGAGGAGCGAGGGAAGCGGTAAGTGCCTGCTCACCCACCTTTGCTGAAGAGCGCGTGTCGTCTCGTGACTCTGCCGCGCTTGTAGCTGGTTAGGAAGGAGAGTAGGATATACGTGTACTTCACATCATCTACTCCTTAAGAAGCCTCCCGAACGTAGAAGCGGGCAAGTCTTCTCCAGCCATCCAGGGATCGAAGTGCGATGTCCTATGATTATTGTCGGTGCCTCCGTCGACGGCCGCGCCACGCCCTCGCCGATAAGCTGCTCCAGGCTTGGCTTCCAGCCAGATGAGGATGTGTGAGGGGTCTTGGCCCAGGATTAGCCTCCTAAACAAGTGCGGCTGCGCCTCTCAGGTGAACTATGAACGCCGGGTTTCGTATCGGTTTCTGTTGTCTTGTTGCCAGGTCCGTGACCGCACCTTCTTGTGCTGGGCCAACTGGCTTCTGGACAGAGGCCACGGGCGGCAACATCACCTCCATGACGGTACTTGGTTTTCCGGCCACGCCCCAGGGATGTGGTATTGGGCCGCAGCTGCGGTGCCGGCCTGGGACACGAGCTTGATGTGGTGGCTGCGGCACAGTTCGTCAAAGCATCCGGATGTGCTCACTCGGGTAGCGGCGACGCCCGGTAAGCGGGTGGGAAGCTCCGATGAAGCGTTGCTTGCAGATAAGCCGGCCAGGTATCTCAAGGTGGCGGCTGGTTGTCTTGTCCGGGATGTGGCGTTGGGTGGCGGCTTCTTGACAATGCGGTGTGGTGGCTGGTTTTCGGTGGCGAACGATGCCGTAAGAACGTTCTTTGATTCTTTTTCATCTGCGCTGCAAATGTCAACACAGATGTAAATAACCAACTTCCATTGAATAGCGTGAAAGTGTTGTCGCTTCTATCTGCTCTATAAACGCTTCCGTTTAGTATTAGCACCATATAAAGCTCAATTCATCTGTTTTTTTTTTTTGTGTTCCATTGTCCTTTGTCTTCATATAAACTGCACGTCATCTGCAAAGTTGACATGTACAAGCAAAAAACAAAGTGCGGATTACGAAAAAAAAAATGTTATAGCTCGACGCTGTTGAACCGAATGCAGAGCGAAAGCATTAACTGCGGGTGACCGACAGTTCTTGTTCATTTTCGTCTTTTTTTGTCTTCATCTTCATTTTTTTATTCTTCCTCTTCGTCTTTTTCTTCGCCTTCGTCTTCCAAGATGCCACGCTATGATGTTGCAAATTGCCACGGGGCGACGGTAACACGGTGCCAAGCCGACGGCTCGAAAACTTAGTGCAGTGTAGCTTTCGCCACAAAAACATTATAGTTTTTCCTCAAACATTGAACATTAATCTGGATGTGTTAACCCGTTACACGCATACCCGCATGGAGCCAAGCACACAAAGGTCTTGGCTTGGATGATGGCAGGCAGCAGGTGCGAGGCCTAGCTGCCGCTGAGTGACGGAGCCCAGGTTTGCCGCACCCTGCAATGCAAGGCGCGGTAAGGGCTGGAGCTGTAAAGTCACTGGAATGGAAACACTTTCCCAAGTGGAAGGACATTTCTCGTGACCCTACAGGGCCGGTGGTACCGCCGGATTCCTTGACTCCACACGTTTCTCAGTTGGCTGGACGACCTTTGTTAACAGGTCGGCGATGCTGCGACTTATGCGCTCATGCCGCCGTATAGGGTGGGTCTGGAGTACTACCCAATCGGCCAATATATAGTTAACTATATTGTCTGAAGGTTAGGGCGATGCTTAACGCTGCCCTATATAAGGCAGTATGAGCCGCTTAAGGCAAGGCATGCAATCTTCTACCGAATGCCGCTCAGCCCTCCTCGCCCATCGCAAGTGTTTTGAGGTGAATCAAACCCAACACTGCGGTGGTTTCAAGAATTTTTCAAGAAATTTGCGCGTTACGCTATACATAGTTAATAAAGAAGCGTAGGTGCCTGGGGTGGGACGCCGGATGTGCAGCAAGTTTGCGAGATTTCCTTTATCAGAGGATGCGCGTGGACTATTTAAATGTAACCCTGCTACAAATAAACCATAGTTGTCAGTGCGCGCGTGTCCTGTGTACGGGCTTTCTGATGTTATGTGTCTGTGTAAAGCGTAGCGCGCAAATTTCTTGAAATATTTAACCAACTTGCCCCCATTGGTGCTTTGCGTTGACTGCGATGGTACAGGTCGAAGGCAATGCGGGAGCGTCTGTAATTTGCAGGCGGTACATTGCGAGCAAGGGTCCAAGTTTCCAGCTACCGTGTTTGGACTCATGTCGCTTAAGGCTCGTGTGGTGTTCTTTTCAACCATTACATTCTTTTGTCCCCACGACATGGTTTATGCGTACAACAATACTGCTACCCTTGACGGCCGTCTCATTTTCACCAACTTACAGCAAGGGCAGCAGCACCTTTCGAGTTGCTGCTTTTTCTCGCTTAAGGAGCAGCAGCTGTCTCAATGAATATGTTTATGCCGAGTATGAACCTGCCTTGAAATTTGCCGCTTACGTCTTGCGACGCAGACGAAGAGCGTGTTCGCATTTGTCCATGGTGGCAGAATCCTACGCACGGCGCGATGGCGCATACGTTTAGCCTTGCGCCCCGAGACTAACACGCGGAGCGCTGGCGGCGCTGTATGAAATGGTCAGTAATCTAGGGATGGAGGAGGAGACAGCGGATTTGAATAAAACAAATTGAGGGCCCTTGGGCTCGGTTAATGCGGCGTCATCTAACCGAATGGTCAGTAATCAGCTGCTAACCCAGGATACATATTAAATTTGTTGGCACGAAGTTTGCGCGTCGACAAGCGCCGGGCCGAAGCGACAGCCATCTAAAAAGAATGACGCGACGAAGCGGCGTACGACGTCGCGTATCCCTCGATGCGAAATCAAAGCGAGTGGAAACAATTATTTGCAGTTTAGCTTGTGGTTGAACCTGGAGATACGCGAAAACTATCTGCATGACTACGCTTAGGTTCGGCTTGGAAGTAAAGAAATGGCTTTTGCACATAGTAGGTTACTCTATGGTTGAAGCTTTATTTATGCCGTAGTGGGCACGTTTGACCGCTAAAGTGCGATGAGGCGAAAGCGTCTGCTGCACGGTGGTCCTTACGGCCCGGTTAAGGCGTCGAAGAAGTAATGCGATCGATACTGCGCGTTTTCTTCCTGTAAACCAATTTAACACGCCGCCGATGCCTGCTGCAGTGAGTCTGCTTCTATATGCTGTGTCATGCGGCGTTCGAGGAAGCTCGAAATGGATGGCGCAGCGCTTGGATCGAACGCCCGGCACGGTTAACTGCACCTTGTGACGTCATCAACCGTCGTAACGTCATGACCGGAAGTGGCGTCATTATGACGTCCTTTGTGGTATTGCTTGCCAACAATGACGGGATGTGACATGACTATTTAGTCATAACCAATAACTAATTAGCACGAGTTAGTGACTAGTTTAGTTACAAATTAGCTGTGTTTTAGCTTCTGCTTAAACATGGAGGAACGCTGTCCGTAACGCTTTCGTTACGTGGGAGGCGGTAGCTGGCAGCTGACATGGCCGAGCACTGACATCACATTTGGCAGGAGCTGCCAACGCGTTACTCTCTTTCATAAGGGAGGGTAATATCAGGATCAGCTTGCCAAAACCCTTGCATTCCCGTAATTTCGAGGCCACACCCAGCAGCACCGCCAGCAGTGGCGGTTGTTAGGCAACGACTCAAGGTCAGTGTGTTAACAGCCAAGGTGCGACCACGACAAAATTGCGATTACGGCGAAGAGGCAAAGTGGCAGGCGTAGTGGAGATCTCGCTACAAAAGCCGCAAATCGAGGTCCATGAGACCAACGTCGCTGTCACTCCTTTTAAAATCACAAAAGGGCTCATTCCCACCCTGCTGTGCTGACTGTAGTAAGCATGCGTAGGCAGCAAAGTACTTGCATGCTCGAATAAATGTAGACGTATATTTCGGAATTTCCACTCAGATGAGGATACCAAGGGCGCGGTTTTGTTTGGCAAATTCCGGATCAGGGAGGAAACACAGACATCTGAGTCCGAGAATAGGTCGCGTGTTCAGGAAGAAGCGGCATCGCGATCTTGATAAAACGTTTATTTTCACGACGACCACATTTCTGCGGCCAACTCGCCGCATAGCTCATTGGCCATAGCGGCTATGTCGAATTCGGTCGCCTAAACCGGAAAAGCCAGCTTTCCCCGCTGTGATTGGCGCGCGTCCGCAGTAGTTTCCGGTACCGCTGTACTTCGCGCCGCACGAGCGTCATATATTTGGCATGTTCAGATCTGCTGCGGCGGCTGTTGTTCCGATGCAGGGCGTCTAAGTACGCGCTGTCGAGCGAAATTCGCCACATGACGCAGGGAAACCGCTCCATGTATCCCAGCCTTAACAATTCGTGCTGCCTTGCCGATTATTGTTGCTCCTGTTGTACCGGCTCTCTGCCAAGACTGCGTGCGACCGCCGTTTGTGAGGCAAGGTATAGCTTCAGCTTATTCCAGGGCCCAGGTGCGCTGCAACAATCTACACCGTAAGTGACCCGACAATCAGGTCCTTCGATGATAATCTGACGAGATAGCGTTAAGTCCCCATTTACCGAAAATCAGGCGTAGGCGTCCAGCGTCGACATTGTGAGCGAAACCTCATCCGCATGGCCTCATCCGCAACCTCATTCACGTTACCCCCAAGCTACACAGGCAGACTAGTACGGGTTGGTTAAAGAAAAGCAGATAGATGGATCTAACGAAAGGAAAGGCAGAAATGTTGGCCGGAATGACTAAAATCTGGTCTGATACTCTGCAGTAGGGAAGGGGAAGAAGAAAGAGGATCATCATGGTTGACGACGGGGGAGAAGTCATGTAATAAAATATATACAGGCAAGGAAACTTGCTTACAAGCGCGGGTCAAGTCCGGTAGCGCACAAAAAAACGGCAATGAGCCCTCACTGCCTGAAAACCCTTCCCCTTGTCCTGCCAAGCACCCTGCAGCAACTTATGCGACGATTGAAGAGGGGCTTCATATGAAATCTCCTAGCATACACTGTCGCGTCTTCTACATAAGGGCGGAACTTAAATGTCCCGAAAAGTTTTACTGGCAACGGTCGCTCTCCATTTTTTGCAAGTTAGTATAAAATCACATTCTCTCGTAATTGCAAATTGTGTGTCGTCCAAGTTAATTTTTTATTAGAGTATCGCTTCCCTATTGCTTCATTTCGCCATCGTGGTACTAATCAAAGCATTCGGTCTACCATCGAAATATGCTCACGTTATCAGATGGACGATGTCTCCTTTTTACGTTAGAAGCTTATATTACATTTACGCTTTCTGCTGTAGACAATTTCCATACTGATTACTGTTTAAACTGACGTGCTAGTTGCAGTCACGGTGGCTCAGTATTAGTGCTTGCCATTGATTGGTTTATTCACGCTGTTCTTCACCAAATTGTATGTTTCCTTTCCATCATTACTGCATATTGAGGAATCGTATGGTACCGCAACATTTTGTTTTTGGCATTTTATTTAGTGACTCTTCAGATACTTCTAGCATGAAATAAATTTAACGTAAGCGTTCCGAATGTGACATTAAGCGCGGAAATTTTGGTTCGAAACCGACATATTTTAAACTCAGTTTTTGCATTTAATTCTTGACAAGCGAAGTATTGTGCGCAGCAGGTGCCAACCCCGCAGATACCATCGCAGCAGGCAGCAGCACCGCGAGCTGTAGTGTCTCCAGTGAAGTTGTTTGCCTCTCAGGAGTGCTCGTATTTAGCTGCTGTGGGTACGGATGGTGTACCTCTACCTTGTCCACCTCCATCGGACATTACTGTTGCCTCAATGGATGTAATGTGTTGTTCGGATTGGCTGCGATGCCTAATTGCTCTTTTAGTTTCTTATGTGCGCCTAACTTCGCCACACTCGCTGTGCAGATGCGCCTAACCACGTGACTAGTTCGCTTGGCAGCTGTCCCTACCAATGTGATTCGCTCGCTCGGCAGGGTACTCGCATAGCTTTGCATCCTATAAATAAATAAATAAATAAATAAATAAATAAATAAATAAATAAATAAATAAATAAATAAATAAATAAATAAATAAATAAATAAATAAATAAATAAATAAATAAATAAATAAATAAATAAATAAATAAATAAATCGAAAAATCAATCAATCAATCTCTCCCTTTGCATCGTGCTCATCGGGCGAAGGAAGTCGCAGTTGCCTCATGATTTCTGGCCTCCAATTCCGAACTGTGCAATTATTCCCTAATGAGTAACTACTCTCTTATTGTCATCACCGACTCGAGGTTCACCTCTAAAAGCTATATGCGCGGTGAGCTGGGCCCAATGGCTCCCCGCTTGCTTTATAAAGCGGTTCGATAAGTGGAACCACAGCCTAGGCGTATCTTGTGGGCGCCGGCCTATCAGGGACTACCAGTGAACGAAGCGGCAAACGTCGCTTCCCGCACGCCCAGTGGGTAACACTGGGCTGCTACCCTCCGACCCACTGATGCGAGCTAGGCTGCGATTGTGAGAAATTACTTACGACTGCAAAGCTCGAACGGACTGTCGAAGGCCAATGAACGCGTCCAGCGATAGCTGCTGACGAAGAAGGTAGTGGGGGCGCAGAATCCGTTGCCTCTTCCCTCCACATCCTCTCCCTCTGCCCGCCGGACCCTTCCCCGCAGGGCGTAGAGCACTTGAAGACCTCGGAGGACATGGAGATCCTGCTGCGTTCGGAGGACCCGGACGTACAAACCATCGCCCTGGCCGGGCTACCAGTGTTATGATTCTGAGGAACATAAACACTTGAATTTCATTGGTGTCGTACGGGGACCCAGAGGCCTGCGCGCCATGAATTCTTACGTCTAATAAGGTTTTTTTTCTCTCTCTCTTAATCCGGTTACGCCAGCGGCAATGTGCTAAGAACTGGTATAGCCCATGGTAGTTTAGCGAAACGCAAAAATTTAACTCAATTGAAGGTTAAGTCAAGGTGAAAGGTGAGGCCATTTTCAGTTATTAGTTAGTGATAGGTTACGGTATACCTGCCTGCCAGATGCGTGTTCGTTATTTGTTAAGGCCTCGAGCTTCTAATGGGAGTACTAGGGTCCCTATGGTTTCCATGACAGCCACATGGCGTACGTTGCCAGGGGAGACTGCCATGACAACGTCTAAAGATGTCAATTGAAATAATTCTGTCCCGAAATTGCTTACCTCATCAGAGTGACAACACGCACAATTCGGGAACTCGGCTTGGGTGAAATGTTGAGAGTAATTAGGAAATTTCAATAAAGGACCCCTACAGACGTGTTTTATTGCGTGTGTGTTAAGTCGGCTTAAAAAGTGGCGTGGAAATGAACGGTATCCACCACGTGTTTAGTGCTTTCCAAGCTGTCATATATGTTCGCAGGTATGAATGAAGAAAACGCACAACCTATGTGCGAAAAGAAGAATGCTATTGGTTTAACAACGTTCAAATGAAGACAGGTATATAGGATGCCTCTAGCACTTGAAAATGCTTAGCTGGACAAACTAGCAGGTACCGGAAAGACAGGTTGTTCAACCACGGCGAGTCAGGAGAAGCCTTAGAGGAGGATGAGCACGCAGAGGAACATTGTAAAGATGAAAAAAAAAAAGCAAGTAATAGTAAAACACCACAACAGTTCATGGAAACAAAAGCAAATAATCTTCCCGAAGCCGCAGCATAGGTCCGCCATCGCTGTGTCTCTGGATTCATGATAGGAACAACATGCCTATTTGGTCTCTAATTTGTCCACTGTACATGTGCGCCAGCCACTCGCAGTTGATGCAAATTATCGGTTAGCGCCTTAAACATTTTTCTCCACGTACGTATTCTTCCGGAGCGAAACGAATAGTTCAGGGTTGATGGCCGTGCTGTGTGCTTCCCCTGTGACTTCATCCTTGAAGGTGGTGCATTATTTCACAGTTTTTTAAACGCGATTACGGGCAGCGAGTATTTCGAACCGCTTGCTACAGCTGGACACTCTTTCCCATGATTCACGAATAGAAATGTTTGCTTTGGTTTAGGCGTTCAAGTGTCTAAGCTACTCAGGATAATGTAAGACGCCCCATGAATGAAAAGGGTGGATGGCAGAAAGATTAGCTCAATAGATGCGGCAAAAAGTGCACTATACCGCGCTCTTTTTTTTTCTATGAATTTTACTTGAAGTCACCTTTAGTTTAGAGAAAGGGCAATAAAAGCGTGCTTGAACGCAAGATAACCCACTGAAATGAGCAGCTGGCAAAATATTATGGTGCTAGAAAGGAGGACACCCCTTCCGTGAATTTGCGTTATCCAACAATGATATTTGTGAGAAAGTTTCGTCAAGGATGCCTCGAGAGATGCACGCATATTGCATTGATCTTGTCTGCTCCAAGAGTGACATTTTCTGCAGCTGGATGCTCTGAGCTTGGTACTAACATAGATGACCGAGTACAGCGACGTCCTCGATTGTTTTTCGCACGTGCTTAGCATGTGAATTCGGGCTTACCCGCATTTGCAAAGAAAAAATGTGCGCTTAATCCTGCACTCAGCAGGTAACAGAGGTATCATTCATGACATTCGTAGAGCAGCCAGGCGTCCGTGTTAAGCACAAGGACACCGCGTCGTTCTCGCAGCCGTCACACAGGCCAAAGCGGCGTCAGGCATAAGTTGCCTGTTTCAATTATGTATCCAGACATGTATGCGAGCTGTTAGAGTATATGTAATTGAAGAGACATCTGGGCGAGCTGGTACGGTGACATGATGAGTAAGCAGCGCTACAGTTTATTCACACATGTGGAGCAGAAGCTACATGGCGATTCTCTCTGGCAGGATTCTCTATAACGCCATTGTCAGCAGTAGAACGTCGGCGTAAGTAAGCTAAAAATCAGAGATGCCTTTAGGCGATATTAGAGGCGCCTCTGAAATCGCTTGTTATGCCTTTCAGAGCGAATACATCATAGACCTTATAAGGCTTTTATTGACGTCATTTGTCTTCGGACTGTACGGGGATGCCGCGATGGGGGCTACTTACATTTTCGAGTGCATGGAATGTAGAGGAGATAAGCAGTGTCCAGCTGTCCATCATGGCCATTTCCGATATGCCAAAACAGTAGACTGCGCCTTGAAGTTATGTCGTTCAATGTGACGGTGTTTCATATTGTTCTTTGACGATGTGTAGCATGTTCTTTCATGAGCTTTTATTCTGAGAACATTTTTCTCTGTTTAAATGAAATCCCAGAAATATAAAAACAATACTTGACCTTATGCTTTGGTGCTGCGATAGACGGGAAATGCGCAAACGTAGCTGTGCCTAAAAGTGCCACGAGCGTGACGGAGCAAAAACAATAGAGTGCACACTTTCGGACATATTGAAGGTAAAACCTGTGTCCGAGCCGTCCTAGCCGCATTCTGTGCGAAAAAAATCACAGCACTGGGTTAAAGTGTGCTTAAGAGCAGAACTTGCAAAGTCCCTTTTACAGGATAGTTTTCACTACTGCATCGTCATTGTCATCCCATCCCTACTATCATCTTCATCAGCATGGTCACTACTGTCATTGTTACCAACTAAATGCGGGTTGTGCTGTAGGTTAATAATAATTAAAATACCAGAGAAGTTAAAAAGGACGCAGATATAGAAGACAGGACAAGCGCTCGTCCTGTCTTCTCTCTGTGTGTCCTTCTTAAATGCGCTAGTATCTTTATCAATGATGACATACTAACTAGCCCAGCTTTCTACCTTGATTTGGTGTTGTAGGTGGTGTTGGGTTTTAAGGCATCTTAGCAACTAAGACAATCATGCGCATATAGCACAACTAAATGCACCGACATTGTTCTACCATCATTATCATTGTCACTAACTGCATCGTCCTTATCATCGCTACTATCTACATTCCTCTAAACAAGGTGAATTACGATCGATTTCTTAAGAGCCAGGCGTGGTGTAGTGGTTTTGGCGCTCGGCTAGGTATCGGAGGGATAGTGGTCCGATTCTTTGTGGAGACAGATGTTTTCCAGTTTGTGTGAACATTTCCTGCGAGCATTTCCGTTGCCCGTGAGCTTGCCTTGAAAGACCGGGCATGCTCGTTTGAACAGGACTAACGGCCCGAAACACTGTAGCAGTATTTTTTGTCGTTAGACTGCGTTTCATGTAAGGTGTCTTGCGTCTGATGTCTTTAAGCCGCTGCGCATAGCTCTGCTTTTGATGCGGTTGAAGTTTCTTCTGCTCTACAAAGAAACACCAAACTAGTAATTAGGGAGCAACTTAGTGTTTCTGCCTGCGTATTGCCACAAGTAACTCTACATACCCTCCCTGAAAGCGGTCTAGGTGCTGGCGTTTTAATTTTGACACCAGTTTCCTGTTTGTTTGTCTCCACTTTGTGCATTGCTGCTCAAATAGAAGAGGGCTAAGTTCACGAGTTCCACTTCTGGGAGCGTTGCTATCATGGTGCGTGAGCGTGTGATGAGGAAGTTCTTTGAGCGCAGCTCAGAGGCTGCCGTTCCTGGCTTGAGCGGTGCTGCCGTTCTAGTCGCCGCCAGCATGGACGTCGCCATCGGCAATCTGAGTAACCGGTAGGACGCTGTAAGCTGTCCCTCAGGGCCGCTCTATAACAGCCCTAGTTAAGGCAACCAACCTGGGCACAATAATCGATTCGGCTCCGCGCAGACCACCTAGGTCATCCGGAGCACGTACAGGGGCAGTCAAAAGTTCCCAGGCCACAGGCTCTTCTCCTAAGCAGTATAATCAGGCTGCTATGACGACCCCAAGTCTCAAAATATCTGTGGAGGATAGAAGAAGCATTATTATAACCTCTGATATAATTGATATCGTTAATGGGATCATAAATGCCAGAATATGCCGGCCAGGAGACCCGGTGGCCTGGGAACTTTTGACCACCCCTGTACATCTCGAGTAGTCTGCTGAATGGCAGATTCGGGATCTTGAGGAACACCTTAACACCAGCGCCTCCTGCACCTTAAGGCGAAGCTTAAGCGTACCCGGGACAGCGTGCCTCAGTTAGCCACACTATTACAAACACTAAAGACGAACCTGAGGCATCAGAGTGTTTGCCATTGCAGTTGCGGATGAATAAAGCAACTTCGCTCATGGAGAAGGTTCCTGCATGATAGTGCCTTAACGGGATGATAAGCTCTATTCAATAGGACGTTCATGGATTGCGTACTTGCAATGTAGTGTGCGATGTCTTATAGTTTGGAGGGCTGCTGTAATTGTCTTTGGCATGCATGCTTGATTGCTTGGCATTACGAACGCAGAAACAAGCATATTCACTGATGTGGGGATATTAAAAAACCATTCTGGATTGGGTAACAAAACGAGACCGTCCGCCGGGGTGGTGATGTGGTTGCGGCGCTCGAATACTGCTTCCAAGGGCGCGGGATCGCATCCCGGCCTCGACGGCCGCTTTTCGATGGAGGCGAAAAGCAAGGCGCCCGTGTGCTGTGCGATGTCAGTGCACGTTAAAGATCCCCAGGTGGTCGAAATTTTAGGAGTCCTCCACTACGGCGTCTCTCATAGCCTGAGTCGCTTTGGGACGTTAAACCCCACAAACCAAAACGAGACTTTTTTTTTGGATGTCCCATTGGAAGTACATGCAGGGGTTTTCAGACTGTTGAAAACTCTATTTTGAACATTCTTGATAAGATCCAGTAATCAATCATTTTATATACTTGATAATTTCGCTCGGCAGTCCTGACTGTCGTAAAAATTGCAATGCCGAAATCTTTTCAAATAACAACTGCAAAAGTTTTTAAAGGAAAAATGAGTTTTTCTCAAGTACTAACATGTACGCAAGAATTCAGCTATGGGTTGGAAACATGGACATGATCATCAACTCTGACGTTTGTGATTCCTGCGTTTCATAAGATATGTGGTTATTAAGGAACTAAAATAGCCGCTGCCGATGCGGGTTAACGGTAAAGCTGGTGAGGAACATAGATAATATGTGCGACTGAGGTCTGACTTCATTATCCTCGATCACAGCTTTTTGTTTGCCAGACCGTCAACGTCCAGACGGGCTGTGCAACATATGCCCCATCGAGCGGCCCTTGTATTTCCAGGAAGGAGATCATTAAGCGACCCTCGTGCTGCTCTATGCTTGACAACATATACATAACATTTAGAATGTCAAAAACTTCGCTCGATTGAAATAATTGATAGTGGAGCTATGGTGAATATGTTAAAAGAATTTCACGGGTCTGGCGAGCTGTAATTGGAAAGACACTCGACAGAACACCCATTTCAGAAAACTGTGACCTTCACGCTATGAGCTCTGAATACATTTTTTGTGCACAATACGTCACTTGTGGGTTTAAAATATGTCTGTGTTCAGCAAATATTTTCGCGCTTTACAGTCCCATTTGCAATGCTTACGTTCAATTTATTTCATGCGAGAAGAGTCAGAAGAATGGCTCAATATAGAAACAAAAATATAACTGAAAGAAAAAGATGTGGAACCACAGCATTCTTCAATATGCAGTAATGATGAAAAGGAAACACAAACTTTGGGGAAGAACAGTGTGAAGAAACCAATCAGTGGTAAGCACTAATTACGGAGCCACCGCGACTGCAACTAGCACGTCGGTCTAAACAGTAATCAGTAAGGAAAGTGTCTACCAAAAAAGCATAAATGTAATATAAGCTTCATTACTGCACTAATAATTAGGACATCGCCCATCTGATAACGTGAGCATTATTCAAAGGTAGACAGATTGCCTAGACTAGTATCACGATGACGAAATGAAACAATGATGAAACGATACAGCAATAAAAAGTCTAAATACATTGGTCGATACACAATTTGCAATTACGAGAGAAAATAAATTGAGTGATACACAATTTGCAATTACGAGAGAATGTAATTTTCTGCTAATTTGCAAAAAATGGAGAGCGACGCGTTGCCAGCAAAACCTTTAGGGGACATTTAAGTTCCGCCTTTATGGGTAAGGTGTGAAAGCGTATGCTAGCAGTTCGCATAAGAAGCCCCTCTTCAACCAAGCCTATCAGTCTGCCTGCTTGGCCTGGAGTAATGTGAATCCCAGTGTCCTGGCAGGCTGATGCTGATGTAACCCTCTCATATGAATGAACAGAGGTGACATGTGATACCCAACGGGATATCTGGCAACAGTACAGCCAGTCAGTACATTACCATGTGTGCTTCCAGCTACCGCCTTCCAGCGCAATGCGCGTGAGTTTTCGCTCACAATGTCAACGCTGGATGCCTACGCCTAATTTTGGATGAATGGAGATTTAACGCTATCTCGTCAGATTATCATCAAAGGACTTGATTGTCGGGTCACTTCCGGTGTGATTGTTGCAGTGCACCTGGGCCCTAAAGTAAGCTGAAGCAATATCTCGCCTCACAAACGGCGGTGGCACTTTGTCTTGGCAGAGTGCCGGTGCAACAGGAACAACAATAATCGCCAAGCCAGCACGAATTGTTAAGGCCGGGATCCATGGAGCGTTTTCCCTGCGTCATTAAATTTAAACCCGAAAGCATGATCTGGACTCCCTGCATCGAAAAACGCCCGCCGCAGCAGATCTAAACATGCCAGGTATCTGACGCTCTTACGGCGAGAAGTTCAGCGGCACCGGAAGCTGCTGCGGACGCGCGCCAATCACAGCGGGGAAAGCTGGCTTTTCCGGTTTCGCCGGCCGAATTCAACATGGCCGCTTTAGCCAATGAGCTGGCCGCAGAAATGTGATCGTCGTGAAAATAAACGTTTTATCAAGAATGGGATATCGCTTTTTCCTGAACGCGATCTACTCGGATCGAGATGACCCTGTTTCTTCCATGATCCGGAATCTGTCAAAGAAAACCGTGCCTTTGGTATCCGCGGCTGAGTGGGAATTCTGAAATATACGTCTATATTCGTCGAGCAGACATGTAATTCGCTGCCTACGCACGCTTACTATAGCTAGCACAGTAGCGTGGGAATGACCCCTTTTGTGATTTTAAAAGAAGGGACATCGAGGCTGGTTTCATGGACCTCGTTTTGCGGTTTTTTAGCGAGAGCTACACTACGTCAGCCACTTCGCCTCTTTGCCGTGATTGCAATTTCATCGTGGTCGCACCTTGGCTGTGGTCGCACTTACCTTGAGCCATTGCCTAGCAACTGCCACAGCTGGCAGCGCCCTTGAGCGTGGCCTAGGAATAACGTGAATGCAAGGGTTTTGGCAAGCCGATTGTGATACCCCCCTCTTTATGGAAGGACAGGCCCACGTTGGCAGCTCCTGCCAAATGTAATGTCAGGCCTCGGCTTTGTTAGCTGCCAGCTACCGTCTCTCACGTGATGAAAGCGTTACGAACAGTGTTCTTCCAGGTTTAACCATAAGCTAAACCACAGCTAATTTCTAACTAGTCAGTAACTAGTATTAATTAGTCATTAGACATGACTAAAGGGTCATGGGATGTCATAATGACGTCACATTCGGTCATTGATAACAACCGATACCCACAAATGACGTAATAATGACGTCATTTCGTTTGTTGCAGCAGTTTTGATCTACTTCCATGTCCTCATTGCGAGTGACTTCAACGCGAGCGCGAGCCACAGACGACTTTTCATTTTTTGATTGGGCATTTGCAGTTTCTAGCTGTTTGATTTTTGCGTTAGACTGAGCTAACTGTTTTTGCAGTGTTCGGACTAACTCTGTCAACTCTCTTACCTGTGGGTCAGGTGCTCGGCGTTCCTTGTCGTCAGCAAGTGGCGCCTTCCATGCCAAACGTTTGGCAGGTCTTCCTTCTTCTCCGGAGTTGGAGTTGGTCCGCGAGCTACGCCTCTGTGACGATGACCTGCTCCTATCTCTGCTCCCACTGCGTCCACGTAGAGGGGGAAAAAGTCATCTCTTGGTTCCTGCGGCTGAAGTGGTTGGCTTGTGGCTGGACCAGTTGGGGGACTGCTGCAGTGGCGGGAAGGATTCATCCCTTGGGGGTGGTTGTTGGTGGCCGCGTTCTCGGGGACGCGACTGGCGGCCGCTTGGCGAAGTGTCTGGGTCAGTGGCAGTGTCCGTGGGGGATTGCGAGGATTTGGGCCTGTGGCTAGGCACGAAGCGGTATTTGCAACTTTTGCTGCCTGTTGGATTTGAGCCTTTGCATACGATGCACATGGCTTGACAGGTAGGTGGTTGGCCGGCTGGGGGTGGGGGGGGGGGGACTTATGAGCGATGCCGCAGCGGCGGCAAGTAGGTATTCGTGGTTGGGGGCACACGTCCACTCGGTGACCCAGCTTGCGACAGTTGAAGCACGCCTCCGGGTGAGACTTCAAAGGGAAGACTTCGAAAGCAAACCCCAAGTACCGCACGTATCGCGGCAGCTCGGCGTTGGCGAACGTTACGACGAAGTACTGTGCCTTGCCCATAAGGCGCGCAGCAATGATGGGGAGATCGGGATTACGAGTGCGGAGCTCAGTCAGGATCTCGGCATCGTTTTCGTAACTGTAGGCTCGATACAAAATCCCCCGTACGTAATTGTCCGGGGCTGGGGCGTAGGCGGCAACCGGCACTACTGTTTTGTTTATGGTGATGGTGCCGATCTTGCCGTAATACACGGCACGAGCATTGCCGGGCGTGCTCACTGTGATGGTGTTGTTAGTGGGGTGGATACGGACTACGTCGGCAGTAACCGCCAGACGGTGGTCGACGTGGACGGCTGCCTAGATAGCAAGTGAAAGCCGTGCGGGGCCCACGGTGTGGAGGTTCAGTGTGCCCTGTGGGCGGAGGACGATCTTGAGGTGTCCTGAGGGCAGGCGGGGCAGAGGACGCTTTTTGGACAAAGGTGGAGGGCGTCCGTGTGGCCGCGGATTCGGTGGAGTCGATGTCGTGACAGGGGTCTGGGCCTCGGCAGGCTGTTTCTAAGGCTGTTGTGTCACCCCATGTGACACAAAAGTGAGAGATGTGCAGGAGCTGCCAACTAGGGTCTCTCGTTTCACATGGGACGGTTATGTCAGAATCAGCCTGCTAGGACCCTGGCATTCACGTTACGCCTATAGACCACTAAGGCACGATCATACGGCTTGGTTAAAGCGGGGCTTTGTATGTGGGCTGAGGAAGAAGAAAAAGAGAAAAACACTCGGTCACCCGCAGCTAATGCTTTCACTCAATATTTGGTTCAGTAGCGTTGAGCCCATGTAATGTTTTTCCACTTGCTTAACCATTTAATTTCCCATCGTGCGATACCCGGCATCGTAACCCGCTTTGTCGTTTCATTTATATCCACCTGGGCGTCGACGCGTAAACATTGTGGAAACAAATGTCGTACGTATCCTGGGTTAGGAGCTGATGACTGGGCGTTCCATTGGATGGAGCCGCGGTACCCGAGCTCTAGGGCACTCAATTTGTTTTGTTTGTCCTCCTGCGCCCGTATTACGTAATGAGGACCACTTAAATCCGCTGTCGCCTCTTCCATAACAAAGTTACTGACCACCTCATACAGCGCCGCCAGCGCTCAACGTATCAGTCTCGGGGCGCAAGGCTAAACGTGTGCGCCATCGCGCCGTGCGTAGGATTCTGCCAACATAGACCAATACGAACACGCTCTTCGTCTGCGTCGCAAAACGAGAGGCACAAAAGGTGCTGCAGCTCTTGCTGTAAGTTGGTGAGAATGAGAAGGCCGTCAAAGGTGACACACCAGACGTGACTTGAGCGACATGGGTCCAACCACGGTAGCTGGACACTCGGACACTCGTGTTCAGGCTCGTGGGGTCGCAATATAACAATCACCTCCAAATAACAGACGCTCCCGCGAAGTATTAGGCGATATATGAATTGACTCGACCTGTGCCACAACAGTTAAAGCAAAGCACCAATGGGGGCTAGTTGGTTGAACATGCAAGAAATTTCTCGCAACGCAATGCACAGACACACAAGAAAGCAGAAAACACGTACTCAGGACACGCGCGCACTGACAACTATGGTTTGTTCATCACAGATTACTTTTAAACAGTCTATGCTCTTCCTGTGATAAAAAAACTCGCAAACTCAATGCACAGGCAGTATCACATCCCCATTCACCTATGCTCCTTTATTAACTGCATAGCGTAGCGCGCCAATTTGTTGAAAAATTCTTGAAACAAACCACCGCAGTGTTCCGAGGTGAATCAAACCCAACATTGCGGTGGGCGAGGAGGGCTGAGCGGCATTTGGTAGAGATTGCATGCCTTGCCTTAAGCGGCTCATATTGCCTTATATAGGGCAGCGTTAAGCATCACCCTAACTTTCAGACAATATAGTTAACTATATATTGGCCGATTGGGTAGTACTCCAGACCCACCCTATATGGCGGCATGAGCACCTAAGTCGCAGCATCGCCGACCTGTTAACAAAGGTCGTCCAGCCAACTGAGAAACGTGTGGAGTCGTAGAATCCGGCGGTACCACCGCCCCTTTAGGATCACGAGAAATGTCCTTCCACGTGGGAAAGTGTTCCCGTTCCAATGACTTCACAGCTCCTGCCCTTACTGCACCCTGCAAGTAAGGGCGCGGCAAACCTGGGCTCCGTCACTCAGCGGCAGCTAGGCCTCATACCTGCTGCCTGCCCTCATCCAAGCCAAGACCTTTGTGTGCTTAACTCAGAGCAGGTACGCGTGTAACGGGTTAACACATCCAGATTAATGTGCAACGTTTGAGGAAAAATTGAAATGTTTTTGTGGCGAAGGCTATATTGTGCCAGTTTTCAAGCCCGTCAGCGTGGCGTTACTGTCGTACCGTGGCACCATTTTAGCGTGGTATCGTGGCAGAGTAGAAGACGAAGAAGACGAAGAAGAGGACGAAGATTGATTTTTAAAGATTGATTTATAGGAAGGGAAAAACGCGGTAACTGTCTCACTTGTTTTCTGTGGACACCTCAACCGCGCCGTAAGGGAAGGGAAGAAGGTGGGAGTGAAAGTGGAAAGAGAGAGAAAGAGGAGCCGTAGTGGAGGGCTACGGAGTAATTTCGACCACCTGGGGATCTTTAACGTTCGCTGACATCGCACAGCACACGGACGCCTCTTCGTTTCGCCTCCACCGAAACGCAGCCGCCGAGGTCGGGTTCGAACCCGGGTACTCCGGCACAGTAGCGTAGGCTACCAGCTCATTTATTACCACACAGCTTGTATTATTCTGGCGTCACTTTGTCGGGGGCCGAACCGTATCTTGGCGCATGGCCGAGCGTCGTCTTCGTCTCCCGGGTGATCGAGCGCACGGGTCAGTGAGCTTTGCCTAATTGAAGACCAGCTGCGCAGTTTCGCGTCTTGGGAAGTTTGTCGGTGACATTTTGTGGATCGTACTTTGTAGCATTCCATGTACTCTGGTTAGGACAATGTCAGCGATGCTGCTCCCAGATGTGTGGATGCCACACCAGTCCATAAAGCGAGCCGTTGCTCCCGAGGCCTGCAACTCAAGTTTCAGCTACTGACCACACTGGCACAAGAAATGACATCCTCTACGGGCAGCTAGAGAAATCAGTACTTTGGAAACACACTGACGATCGTCCTTTTCGCCCGTTGATCAGCGATATTGTTTCACGGTGACAGTCTCGAGAATGTCGAAGACTGCTTGGACAGTTTTGACCACGTGGCCGAATTCAGTCAATATAACGTCGACCGAAACGTGATGAACGTGTATCTCGCGCTGCAAGACTCGGGAAGAGATGTTTTGAAAGCCACGAGGCGCCTATTCGAAGTTCTAACTGGACACTTCATCCCCGTGAACTACTTGCATAAGTCGACTAGAGCTCGCGAAAAGAAAACGCAGGTTGTTATTTACTTTAGGTTAAACCAGTTAAACGAGAGCATGGCCATGCTTGTAGAGGACAGGACTGAACTATCAGTCGGTCAAAGCCTGCAATACTCGAAGCAACGAAGGTCAAGCATCTGATGCGTGAGGTAAAGGAGCTGTTTTTTGATGGCCTAAATCTCCACCCTCCAAGAACTTCTGAAGTTTTATCCAAAACAGGTTAATTGCATAGAACGTTCCCTACAGGAGCGAAGAGCACAATACGGCTGTCATGCAGTTGTAGCGGCCGCACACTTCTGCTCGTCCATGCCAGCCGCCGAGGGCGAAACGTCTGCCTAGAACTGCAAAAGCTCCGCTTGGATGCTCGGTCTGCAAGCATCCCTTGTACAGGCGACGCTGTCCGTGACGAAATGCGACAAGCGGCGCTGCCACGACCAGTGCCATGGCCTAAGCCATACATGATAGCTTATAGCGGTGTCCTATGCCGGCCTGACCCCGAGCCGCCTGCGTACCGACCCGCTGGCGGACTCTCTTATCAGTAGCGCGCCCTGTCGAGCAGCAGCAGGAGTAGCGCCCTGCTATGAACGAAGCGGACTTGTGGCGTACGTAAAACAGATGACCTCTCTGTTATCACTCTGGGCAGCCCGGCCGTATTCTTAGCGATTGTAAGTACCACACGATGGGTTTGAGAGGATTTGGGCTGGACGCACCTCAGGCCGCAATGATGAATGGCCGCAAGACTTTGAGGATTATCTGGCTGATCACGAGCTAGCCCTGACGCTACAGCAACTCCAATCGCGATTATTTTTATACTGAACATGTTTGGTCCATGGCCCATTTTTCCAAGCATTCAATCCCAGAAGAGTCGAGCACCAGGCCAGAGGAAATCATAGACGCATTGGAAACCGGTGGTGCGCTGTGGCACCAGAGATTGAACCTGGCACCTCCCAAAAGCGAGGTGGATGCTCTTCCGCAAGACCACTGCTATGGTTCAAAGAAGGAATTGTCTGGACTTGCCCAATACCAAAGCCTTTTTGGTCAGTGACCCATTCCCAAGCATTTCACTAGAACAGCCGTGCACGAGACCGGAGGAAAGATTTCCTATTGCAAACAGGTGGGTACCAGTTGGCATGAGGGATCAAACCAGGTACCTCCCGTATGCGAGGCGGATGCCCTACCACAAGGCCATCGTTTTGGGGCTCCCAGTCGGCGCTCTTCTGATCAATTGAGAGGCACGTCCCTTCAAGGGTAAGTCAAACACGGTGACCTCCGGGGGGTGAGGAGGCCACTACTGCTTGGATTCAACAGCTGCCACCTGATGATTTGACGCGACGGCCCGAGCCCCGCTCTACCCAAGCCTGATTTCATGGCTAGAGGTAACATGAATACGAGGGTCCTGGCAAGTTGATTCTGATATCACCCTCGTATATGAAAGGAGATATCTGAGTTGAAAGCTCTTGCCAAGCATAATGACAGGCAGTCCTACGCCACGTCAGCTACCAGCTATCGTCTCTCAGCGTCATATTGGTTCTCTCATAACGCCGACGCCGGCCGTCAGCTCCATATTTTCAGTGAACAGAACATTTAACGCTCTCACGTAACAAAATGCAAGGGTATCTTCGTGTACTCTGAGGAAAAGCAGCTGCAGTGCGTTGCGCCTACATAAAGCGTGGAAGTCGTGGCTGGGATTGAACCCACGTACTCTAGAGCAGCCTCTGAGTGCTGGAGTCACTTAAACACGACGGCGGGGCATTTAAGTGGCTTTAAAAGGTAATTAGGCCCATACTGTTCAGATAATGGCGTATTACATGAGATAATATGTAATCTCCTTCCGACAAGTTTCGTACATTGCTGCAGCCGTGCCTGAGTGTTATGAAGTCAGTGTTAAACCTTCCTTTGTCCAGAGAATCCGGTAATCGGTATTGTGAGGTAGCTATTATGGGCCCGGCTGTGGCAGGTGGCAGCTGACACGGCAAGTACAGGTTCGTTATAGTATTGTGCGACGTCATGCGACCACGTGGCCGATGCGACAAGAGAGAAGGGTGAGGAGTAATGTTCGATTACCGATGTGGACATGTTACTCCAAGGCCAAAAATGTATATTCGGACGACTTCTTTAAACGGGTCTAGGTCCTGTGATCCTTCATGTAATGCGGTAGACTACAACTGTATGCCAAAACGTATGTGGGAGATAATATAGATAATTGCTATTAAGCTAGCTGTAGGGGCATATGCGCGAACAAAGATATTCAAGGGTAGCGTGGTAGGGAGGTTTTAACGTTGTGATATCGTGCCCTTAAAGGCGAAGCTGAAGTGACCCCCTAGCGTTTTGTTCTTTCTAGCTGCGCAATGTCATTTATGTAGATAGAGCATGGATGCAAGTTGCTAACAAAGTTAATTCTCAGCGGAATGGTGTTTGCTTTTTAACGCAGTAGGGTTAAGGAGCTCGTGTCACAGAAAAGCCGGTGTCGTCGGCGGCGTTGGCCGTGAGCGATAAATCCTGGCATGCACTTCATAAATAACAAGCGACTTCCAAGATGGGCTGGGTGGGAATCGAACCAGGGTCTCCGGAATGTGAGACGAAGACGCTACCACTCAGCCACGAGTTCGATGCTTGAAAGCGGTACAAAAGCGCTTCTAGTGAATGCGGTGTTGCCTTAGAAACGTGCCGTAGAACGTTATACTGCGGTGTATATCGGTAATTATGAGCATGTTACTTACAGAAGTTGCAGTTACACGAGTAGCGAAGTACGTTTCCGCTACATTTCTTCTGCGCTCTGCGCACATGCAGAGCCATCTTGCGGCAAACACAGAAGAACCCCTCCTCGCAATGTGCGGCGCTGCCCCGACACGTGGCGCGCCACTCGCCCCTGACGTTTCGCCGTGCACCCTCACGGGTTGTAGAATCAAGCGTCTTTCCTTTCTTTATATCACTATCTTCGCTCACCCGCTTCACCCCTTCGGGCCGCGCGGGTACCGGTGCGAGGACGCCTCAATACCCTTGCGTTTAATAAGTTTTCTCGACGAGGTGCAATAACGCTATCGCGTTCCACTCTTGAAGGCGAAGCTTAAGCGTCCTCCAAATTTTTTGTGTATTGGTAGGGAGGCTCGAAGTGTCATATTATTGCGCAGGCAATTTTGCACTTTGCACAGCACTTTAAGGTGTAGCTAATGACTCAGCTGTAATTTCAAGTTGTCTTGTCCTGTGGTGTATGTATAGTATGTATGCATAGTTCCAGGATGTATGTATAGTTCCATAGTTTGCGGCAAGTCGAACACTCTGCACTTTGAAGCAGTTAAAATCAGAAAATGTTTGCACGTGGCCTTTTTTTCAGTATGTCAGTTGCTTTTGTGCCAATAAGCGGGCCAGATAATGAAAGGATAGTAGCGATAAGAAGTCCAGAGTCAGCAACACTAAGGCTCTGACAGATGAGGTAGGAAGAAATTTGCGGATTGAAATTCATGTTGAGGAGAAGGCAGATATATAAATCATGCATCAAATTTGCTAACCTCCTTAAAACACTGAGAAATCTTACTCTACGTTTATTCTCTCGTTTAACTGGGTTAGTTTGGTAGCGATTAAGACCCAAAATTGATATCAGTTTTGAGGAACGCCGTTGTGCAGGGTTCTTGGAAATTCTCTTTACTGTAGCTTTTTAACGTGCACTCATATTTTGCCGGCACGAATACGCGGACACCACAGCCGATATCGAACCCTCGTTCGAGATCAGAAATCGAGTGCCCGAACCAATATCGGTTTAGCTTATAAGAAAATTAATTTCTTCAGGCGAGACAGGCAAATCGAGTGCCCGAACCAATATCGGTTTAGCTTATAGAAAAATTAATTTCTTCAGGCGAGACAGGCAATAAACGTCATCGTAATGGAGGACTCCGGATATTTCGAGCACCGTAAGTCCAAAATAGCCTCCGAGTCACAGCTGCTGAGCGGTCTTCCCAAATAGAACTTTAATGTTGGATTGCTGGCATGCTTGTGTGGCAACATGGTTCGTTGAAATTTTCCAATAAATATTTTTAGTTGGATGAAAATTATAAAATCTTCAAAAACAGTGCTATTTTCAGACATCTTATTAATTTTCGCAAGATATTTTTGTCAGATTTGAGCTTGTGATTCCATGGGTGCATAACAACCTTGATTCCTAAAAGGTGTTTCATGATCAGTTTCCTGCAGAGAATGACGATAATTATTATAATGCGGGTGCAGGCAGACGTACTTTGAATAATATTTCAATCGTGATTAATCGTAGTGGCGTTAGCCGCCCGAGCGTTGTGCCACTATTGACACATGCGGACACATGTGACACAAATAGAGTTGTGACACATTCGGAATTCATCATGCGGCAATTACATCTGTTCCGACTACGAGATAAAATGTTCCATTTTGTACCTTATTTATGCTGAAATTCATTTTTCAATACTAATAAGGGTCCTGGAGGATATAACGCACCACACTTGGTCAGCCCCACAGAGGTCTCACGGTCAGCTAAACTTTGTCGGCTTCTGCTCTTCTGCCGTCATGAGGGCTATACCGCTCAACTTGGTTCAGTTTGTCTTCTGGATCCTTGCTTTCCTGTAAGTAAGTGATTAGGAGGTGGACATAAAGCTTCATGGTTACTGTGTTAACTGCATGAGTGGCAGTTGGCTTTGTTTTTGGTCAATACCAAATCATAGCTGGCATGAACGGTGTTATAGGCCTATAAAATGCCATTTAATAAAACTAGAAAATCCGCGTGATCCATAGGCATTTCATCAAATCTCTCTGCAAAGCAAAATATTTAACCTAGCCTCACTACTGCACAACATATGGCCGATCGAAAATAATGCTCATCCTCTCCTCGCTCAGCTCAACCACGTGGGCGCAGAAAAAAAAGGAAATCTAGTGACCACGGTGCCCTACCAAATCTCCCCTCACTCGCGTAACCTGAGAGCATCTGTCGGGCGTGCCCAGCATGCTCTAATGACGTCATAGGGGAGGCTTTATTTCATGGAGGGGATTGCCTCAGTGATTGAAGATAATAGGTATTGCACATATAAAACTCGTTACTACCCGCATTCAAAAGTAAACTGAACCAGCTTTGAGGGGAAGTCTGAGCTCGCTAGGCATCGTTTCGGTAAGTGGAGTTCGCCTGACATCCAAAATGAGGACGTACACTAGTTGCTACGCTGGTTAGTGAACTGATGCTGTCCCTTAATCCTTGTTCTGTTTCCTCGTTCTTTCTTTACCAATCTTCTAAAGCTTGTTCTACATTGAATTATAATAAGGAGGAATATTTCGAAACATGCTTTTCAACTCGTAAAGCTGGTCTTCGACATCATGATGTCACCAGTGGCTCACGCCTCAACGTTACATGATGCACTAGTGATTACGATAGGTGAGCCAAGACGCTAGTAAAATTTTGAAATGCACTGGTTGAGTGCACTATTAGTGATAATGAGATCATACGAAGGTTCCTTCCCGATAGAGCGTGGCAAATGCTCAGTGCAGGAGGATTAAAGAGCAACTTAACAGCCGAAGGTCGCACATAGACCCATCTACGTGGGAAACGTCACATAGCTCACCGCTTGTCATAGTTGTTTTTCAGTTATGCGTTGGCTGAAGTTGGGAGTGACATAGACCGGAGTCATTTGCTTCCCTGGATAGTTCAGAATCACAGGAGTAACTTCAGGTAGCAGTTATAGTATTTATGGTCGCCATTGCTTTCGCGTGGGTGCGTTGCATGAAGCCTGCTTAGATCCAAGCAAGCATGAAGCCTGCTTAGATCCAGCTAGCGTCGGGTGTTGGTCGGGATATTAAAAATCTGAGTCTGCTAGCTTATGCTTTGTCATGCAGAGTAAATGTACCGAAAGGGAGGGCGCTTTCAATGCGCTTAGCCGCACTTAAGGACACTCACGCCCGTATTCACAAACGCGCCTCGACTCGACGCTCCACCTCCACTCCTCGGAGCGGAGAATACAGCCGCTACTCCACTCCAGGCGAGATTCGGATTCATGAACGCCCCTCGGCGTTTCCTTCCGACAAGTTCTCCTTGAGAATACCTCCTCCACTCGGAGCAGCGCAAGTGGCATATGGGGGCGAGATTAAGACGAACCTTTGGCCCGAAAACTGCGTGCTGAACTGTGTAACATGCTCAGTCTTTCATGTCAAGTCTTCTAACCAACTTTCGTAAGCGACTTCGACGTTAACACCACAGTGTAGCTTGTTTTGTGAGCTGGATGAAAAGGACCGTTGTGAAAATGGCCGAAAATGTTTTTGCATCTGGCAACCGTCGCTGCTGGTGACGTAGGCTTGGAGAAATGGTGTGAATACTTCGATTTATTTTTTGGTGTGAGATCTACGCTCTGCCTTTGCCGCTTTGCCTTTTTACTTTTTTTATTACCAGGCTTTGACAGACTTTTTTTTTATTACCAGACTTTGGCAGACTTTTTTTATTCTCGGCCGGGCTTTGACAGACGTCAAAATATATTGCAGGAAAAAAAATTATCTACCTTGCACCGGCCGTCTACGGGCATATGGCTCTGGCCTGCTCGGAGACGAGCTTAACTGCTAAACATGCGTGCTGCTTCGCAGCGCATTGCAGCTCTCGCACACTGAATTCGACTCTCCAGGAGAAAATGCCGCGTGCGGTTTCCAAACAAGTAGGGAGCTCTAATTGAAAACGTGCTTGGAAAGCCGTGCTCTTCGTCAGCCACGAATAATCTCTCCGTAGGACGAGCACACAAACGCGCTCCCTCGACAGCGCCGCGCATCCGAAGACGTACTACGTACCCTCGGGCGACGGGCGAGCCATTGATGCGCGGGGTGCAGCACAGATGTCCGCACAGTCCCACCGCGCCTCCGGTGCTCGCCAGCTTATTGCATGCAACACGTTGTTCCCCCACAAGTTCGACGCCATCTCCGGAAGCGCGCAGGGCGAGCCCCGGAGAGTGCGCCGCCGCCGCTCGACTGTGGCCGCGGGTGAGCTAACCATTTGCGGTCAAATAGTGCCTCAACTCTGCACTCGGTGGGCTCCGAAAAGGTCGTCCATTTATCCAGTGATGACTTGAAATGTGCCCGCGCCACACAAGCGCAATGCGATGATGCGAAGATCAAACAGCACAGACGTCGGTGGCTGATCACGGTTATCCATGTTCGGCGTGAGCGGCAGGGACGGCCGGAGGCTAGCCATGACCGCATTAGCAAAACGATAGCGTGCCAGAAGTCCCGTGTCACTGTCACTCTCAGCTGATGCTTTAGCGAAAGGTTCGGTGCATCCTTGTCGTATCTTCTTTCGTGAAAAGTTTGGTATACCGGTAGAACGAATTCCACACAGCGAGCGAGCGATGCGATGCCGGCCATGTTTACAAGCGGAGTGGCGGTCAAGGAGCGGCCAAGGTAGCGTCGTCGCAGACTGGAGATTCTCGAGTTTTCTCCGCCGCTGGGGGAGCGATTCGAGTGGAGACTGCTTTCTGAAACAAAAAACAGGCCTCGAGGGCCGTTTGGAGTAGAAGTTCGAGTGAAGGCGTGTTTGTGAATACGGCGGTCAGAACTTGTAACTTCACATTTGGAGAATACCAACGACTAGTCTCGAATAATGAGCATGGTACATTTTGTTTAGGTAAACCTGTGATCTGATAAGCATTGCTTGGTTGAAAATGCTTTTCTGTTAAACGGCATGCGTAGGTTATGAGAATCATCAACCATCTCGGCTAATGAAGTCATGAAAGGTAAATTAGATGTTCGGATGCTGATGCAACCTGTTGTATAAGATTTGCAGTTACAAAACTGCCTGATGAAACTAAGCATTCTGCAAAGTACCAAGAATGCCTTTATATAAAAAAAATTGGGAGCGAATTTTTAAGCGAAAGTTCACTAGGCATGTAAAGCCAAGTCGCTGTGCATGGCGCAAGCCTCTGCTACACACGCGGCGTAATCATGGCCATTAGCTGTGCCATTCCTCCACAGGTGATTGATGATTTATAGGAAGGGAAAGGCAAGGTAACTGTCTCACTTGTTTGCTGTGGACACCTCAACCGCACCGTAAAGGAAGGCAGGAAGGTGGGAGTGAGGGTGGAAAGAGAGAAAGAGGAGCCTTAGTGGAGGTTTATACGGAGTAATTTCGACCACCTGGGGATTTTTAACGTGCGCTGACATCGCACAGCACACGGACGCCTCTTCCTCCACAGGTGACTGATTGATTTATAGGAAGGGAAAGGCGCGGTAACTGTTTCACTTGCTTGCTGTGGACACCGCAACCGCGCCGTAAGGGAAGGGAAGAAGGTGGGAATGAAATTGGAAAGAGAGAAAGAGGAGCCGTAGTGGAGGGCTACGGAGTAATTTCGACCACCAGGGGTCTTTAACGTGCGCTGACATCGCACAGCACACGGCCTCCGCAGGCGATTTAAAAACCGATTTATTTATAGGAAGGGAAAGGCGCAGTAACTGTCTCACTTGTTTTCTGTGGACTCCTCAACCGCGCCGTAAGGGAAGGGAGGAAGGTGGGAGTGAAAGTAAAAAGAGAGAAAGAGGAGCCGTAGTGGAGGGCTACAGAGTTAATTTCGACCACCTGGGGATCTTTAACGTGCGCTGACATCGCACAGCACACGGACGCCTCTTCGTTTCGCCTCCATCGAAATGCAGCCGCCGAGGTCGGGTTCGAATCCGGGTACTCCAGCACAGTAGTCGGGCGTATTACCACTGCACCACCCCGGCGGGGCCCTCCTTCAGCAGTGTCCGCCGCTGCACTTGCTCAAGAGAGGAGGAGGAGGCTGCAGGTGCGAAGAAGAGGGGAAGAGTAGTTTCGGCACTGCCCATGAGCGCGCCGCCGTGGAGAGCCGACCGATTGGAGCAGGAATGCGGCTTCCGGCATCGCATGCGCAGGGCATGGGAGTGAATTCTGCCTAGAACACTGGTTAAGTTAGATGCGTTCAACGGAACCCTTATTGTGTGGGTTGCAACGCCCGGTCGCCGGAGCTGATGCTTTTGTTATAAATCAATTTACAATTTACAAGAAGAAATATGATAACTTGACCTTGACCTTATTAGGTGTAGGTGTCCATAAGTCCGTGGTGCTTACGCAAAAATATGGAGCCTTGGTTGGTTCAAAGGAAGGGAAAGGCGCAGTATCTGCCACACTTGCTCTGTGGACACCTGAACCGCGCCGTAAGGGAAGGGTTGGAAGGTGAGAGTGAAAGTGAAAAGAGAGAAAGGGGAGCCGTAGTGGAGGGCTACGGACTAATTTCGACCACCTGGGGATCTTTAACGTGCCTTGACATCGCACAGCACACGGACGCCACTTCGTTTCGCCTCCATCGAAACGCAGCCGCCGAGGTCGGGTTTGAACCCGGGAACTCCGGCACAGTAGTCGGGCCTCTTACCACTGGACCACCTCGGCAGGGCTATAAGGGGCCTTCGTTTTCCCAAAACTATAAGATAAAGCCCCGCCGTGGTGGTACAGTGGTTAAGATACCCGACTACTGTGCCAGAGTACCCGGGCTCGATCTCGATCGCCGGCGGCTGCGTTTCGATAGAGACGAAACGGAAAGGCGTCCTGTGCTGTGCGATGTCAGCGCGCATTAAAAGATAACAGGTTTTCAAATACTCCGTAGCCCTCCACTACGGCTCCTCTTTCTCTTTCATCTTCACTCCCATCTTCCTCCCTTCAATTATGGTGCAGTTCAGGCGTCCACAGCGCAAGTGTGCCAGATACCGCACCTTTCCTTTCCTGTGAACCAATTATTATTAAAGAAAGACAAGGTGTCCGCAGATACAAGTGCAACAGGTAGAGATACTGTTTTTCCTTCCTGTTACCCAGCAGATAAGTGAAGGGGTAATGAGGGTGCTCGTTATAATACATGAAGGAAAGAAGCCAACAGTCGGCGAGGCCAAGGAAAGCATTGGGGATTATGTTTTATGTCTTTTTTTAATTTTTGCTTGGATAATCGCAGAAATGAGTACTGTAATCTGCTTAGGGGAAAGGTAATTAAACACAAAGTAAAAGAAAGAACAACGTGCCGATGGTGAGGACCGAACCCACGACCTCCGAATATCGCGTCCGGTGCTCTTCCAACTGAGCTACATCGGCCGCTGTCCCCCCAGCTACTTTCTCGGGTATTATTCTGCGATTATCCAAGTAAAAATTAAAAAAAGACAAAACATAATCCCCAATGCTTTCCTTGGCCTCGCCGACTGTTAGCTTCGTTCCTTCCTGTTACCCAGTTATTGTGGGACTCTCTACGGGGCTGCGGCTGCGCTCTCAGAGAAAACAACGCTCCGCTAGCTCAGACCACAGTGGTGGCTCTAATGAACAACACGAACACCGAGAACTAAAGGGTTAACCGTATATTGGTCTCCCCGGTCGCGCGCGCGATCATGCAATGGCAGGGTTTCACTTGATCAGTCCCTATGGCTTCGTGGACGCGTCCAATCTCTTGGCCCGTCCGGTCCGTACTGATTTCGGTGCACACACAACACGCGCACTCACTCACTCACTCACTCACTCACTCACTCACTCACTCACTCACTCACTCACTCACTCACTCACTCACTCACTCACTCACTCACTCACTCACTCACTCACTCACTCACCCACTCCCGTCTGCCCAAAACTACACACAGTCAACACACACATGCTGCATCGGGGTGGTGCAGTGGTAAGACGGCCGACTACTGTCAGGGGTTCCCGGGTTCGAACGGGCGTCTTACCACTGCACTACCCCGGCTTGGCCTACAGCCACAACAACAGCAGGATTCTTGGCTTGGAGCTTGACACGGACGCTTGGTGTTCGCATCAGCTCCTCGAATTTTCGACCGTGAGTGCGGAATTCTTGACTGTTCATGTTTCGAATAGCCGCAATCGACGCATGAAGGTGTTAAGCACCTGTCCACCCTCTCTTCGGGTCCGTCTTCCCGAATTTGCGGATTAACTTTGAGATTGCTCTGGGAACCGGCCACCGTCACATTAGGCCTAGGCCTAACCCTTCACTCCCCCGACTTCACGGCCCACCAACAGCGGCACGGTGCGCACTGAAGATGGGACCACTGGTACTGCATCAAGATGGGACCGGGCCATGGAGGCTCGACGTATGGCTCACCCCGATGTCCTCTCTGCCCAGCAAGCCCCCACGAGCTCGACTCATCAGCCCCCGGCCGGCACAGCCACACCAACGCAGCCTACGCAAGGCAAGTCTTCCACCGTACTAACGCGTCGGCCACCGTTGCCCAAGCTCCCGACACGAGACCTTAAAATCGTGTTCCGCCCCGGTGGAGGCCTCGACCTAAGTAAACACAACGGGGGCTATATGCTGTCTCTAGTCACCAGCGCTCTGCAGCTACCGATAGACGCAGTGCGAACACAAGACGCCATTCGAATCAACCCCAGGCACAATTCATTTACTATCAACACACCAGCCGAAGACCGTGCCCGCAGATATGTACAACTAGGATCTATAAAGATAATCGACCAAGTCTACCCAATGAAAACGTATATCGCTCCTCCGGACAACGCCATTCGAGGCATCATTTATAATGCTACCCTATTGCAAAAACCAGTGCCACTGGGAGTCAGCGCCCCAGCGCCATACCTGATTATGGTCCCAGTATGACGCTGGACACTGGGCGCACTCGGACGCGGCATACTGGGACGCTCCGCGCTGGCGGCACTGTTTGCCCGGAAAAAAAGGCGTGGGATAAAAATTAAACAAGTAAAAAGGAACGAAACAAGTTAGGTACATAAAAACCTAAAAAAAAGTTCCAGGCACTAAGTCCCTAGGTACATACCAATCACTATCTCAGCACGCTAACCACTCGGCCACGCCGAGAACTGAATTTTCTATAAACATTTTTGCATTTTATGTCATGAACCACATTTAAAAGGTTGGGACTTCATGTTTCGCAGTCTACAGACCATTGCTACCGCTCTAACAATTTCAACTTCTTGATCCTTTTAGCTTGCTGTCTGCTCTCACGACTTGCAACTAATTTTCTGGGTTCCTATGCGCGCTATTCTGTGCACTAGAATCATTTTAACATGTGGAGTTTGACATCGCTGGCAAATTTACCAACGCCGGCTCTTGGGTGGTGCTCTGCGACCGTGGGCGTAATTTTCGCTGAACACGGAGCTTTAGTAGAAGCCTTCAAGGAAAAACGTGCGACCAAGCTTCAATACCGGCAAGCGCCGCAGCGATGACCCTAATTGCGTGTAACTAAACCTTATTTGTATGTAAACATTGCGGGAAGCGTTGCGATGACCGAGGGCTCGGCTGCTTGATACGCAGAGTAAGAAGGAGCGCAAAAGCTTGAGAAACGTGCCAAATATTATGTATTTCAAGCGCTGTATGTTGTTGCTTTTTCTCTCATGGACCCATCGCTCGGTAAACTACTCTCTTCCTCGTTTTAGTTTTTCTTTCTGCTGTTGATACAGGGCCGTGGTGCAGGCTACGCTCGCCTGCGATTGAGCCCGCATTGAACATTTTGGCAGTAATCATTGTGTTAGAGTGCCCTTAAGATCAGCTGTGAAGTTGGTTATGCATGGTAGCCCACATTATTCAATTCCAGGTGCGTTAATCGTCAGTCTGTCATGAGATCGAGGCGCGGCGATCGTTGTCGCTCTCGAAACGCTCGAAACGACGTATCGAAACATGGAAACTCTAGAAAAAAGATACTGCCTTTGTTTTCTTACAAATGCGCAGCGACTTCGCAGCAAAAAGCGCTTGCTTGAACCATATTTTTCATATGCCCCCCGATAGTCGATTGAAAGTACGCTGTTGCCCTGTTGGCCCCTGAGGGATGCTACTCCGGCTGACGCCGCAGGCCGCACCGGCTATACTGGGGCACTGGGACCAGTGCGGCCCAGCGCACATACAGCGCTTCTCCCAGTGCATCGCGGATGCCAGCGACACACCCAGCGTCGAAAGGCTAATCCCAGCGTTTTTCTTCCATCGCACCAGTGCAGCCAGTGTCTTCCCGTTACTGCTCCAGTGAATATCGCAGACCTCCAGCGTGCCCAGCAGATCCAGTGCAAAACCAGCGCGAAAATCTTACTGGTTTCGCACTGGAGACGCTGGTTTTTGCAATAGGGTATCTACGACCAGACATCTGAAGAAATTTTTACAGAGCTAAAAACGTTCAACCAAAGCCCCTCCTATCTCATCACCGATGCACGCCGACTCGGCCACACCAAATCAATTCTGGTCACCTTCATAAATACCAAATTAGTACCTAAACAGCTGCGCTTCTATGGAGCGGTCTACCACTGCCATCCATTCATCGCCAAAGCAGAAGCCTGCTTCAACTGCCGTCGTCCGGGACATCGCAGCGACGTGTGCACGGCGCCCAAAAAGGACTTATGCCAACGTTGTGGGGAGACCCATGTACCGACCGACCCTCCAACGTGTCCACCCCAGTGCATTCTATGCGGCGGCCCCCATTTTATGGGCTCCCGCGATTGCTCGGAGCGATTCAACAGACCGGGCAACAAGAGACTGACACGCTCGACAGCTGGTGCAGATGCCGAGCAAACAACCCGGCAATCCCGAAGCAAGCACCAGACGAGTTCCACTAATCGCGTCCGCTCCAGGTCCGCCGCGTCCGCCGCTTCGACCAACGCCAGGAACCGCTCGCCATCTTTCCCGCCCCTGGCCGACCAGCCTCCGCCGGAAAATAAGGTGAGCTGGGGCCCCCGATCTTCCTCCCGTGTCCGAGAAAATAAGCAACTTAAAAAAACCTAGAAACTCAGGGCAAACAAATTCAGCAACATAATGATCAAATAAAAAAACTCAATGATCATATTGCAAAGCTCACTCAGCAAATGCAAACGCTAATTGACAGGTTCTCCCCCGCAGAGGGAATGGAAAGTTCTTCCACTCCCCTCCCAGGTCGTTCCACCCCACTTCCGCCTCCTCCTCCCACATGCGACAACACAGGTGGTGGTGGTGAAAAACTTTATTTAGTGGAGCCGCGAAATACTCGTTACAAGGGCTGGGCCGGCTCCTGATCACGGGTGGTGGCCAGCAGGCAGTGCCTGACGGCGACCGCTTCAGCCCAGTCGACCAGTCTCCTTTGTGGAGCCGGTTCTGAGCTGGAGACCGCGATCTCCCAAGCCTCGTTGTCCGTAAGGCGCAATTCGGCCGGTGGTTGAAACTCCGGGCATCTGAACATAATATGTTCGAATGTAGCTCTCGGGGCCTCGCAGAGGGAACATTCGGACTGATGAGTAGAGGGGGAGAAGAGTGCCAGCAGTGCTGGGGAGGGAAAGGTACGGGCTTGAAGGTGTCTCCATGTTATTTGTTGTGGTTTAGTTAAGGAGGGGTGTGGGGGAGGGTAGTGAAGTCTTTCAGACCGGTAGTGTAGTGTAATGTCGTTGTAGGTGATCAGCCGATCTCTGGCACTGCCTAGGTCCTCGGTATCTGTTGCTCGGTCGACGTATGCTCGAGCAGCAGCATTGGCCGCTTCGTTACCGGGGTTGCCCGAATGGGCTGGTACCCAGACAAGGTCTATGGGTCGGGGGGTTTGAACGTTGGTAGTTAAGATTTTGTGAGAGGCAGCATGTAGCTGGCCTCGGGCGAAATTTTGTATGGCAGTTTTAGAATCGCTGAGGATAAGGGTGGCAGTGGAAGAGACTATCGCGATGGCTATAGCGGATTCTTCCGCTTCTACGGACGTTCGGGTAATGATCGAGGCTGATGTGATGTGTTCGAAGCGGTTGGATACCGCGCATATCGCATAAGCTGAGCGTTGTGGATATTCTGCGGCGTCCACGTAGACCGTGTCGGGTTCGTTCGCATGTGCTCTGTGTAGGGCACGTGCTCTCGCTTTTCGTCTGGCCTGGTTATGAAGGGGATGCATGTTTTTCGGAAGTGGGTGGACAGTGAGGTGATCGCGGACTGTCTTTGGAACTTCATAAGTTTCTACTGGAGGGGGACCTAATGGTCTAAGTTGGAGAAAGGAAAGAATGTGGCGACCAGTTGGGGTAGTGGAGAGCCGTCCTAGTTGGGCGATGCGGTGGGCTTCCACCAGTTCGCTGAGGGTGTTATGAACTCCCATGCCTAAGAGTCGATATGTTGGGGTGCGCTTAGGTAAGCCGAGAGCTGCCTTATAAGCGTGTCTGATGAGAGCATCCACCTTGTCTGTCTCTGTTTTTGTTAGATATAAATACGGAATCGAGTAAAGAATGCGGCTTATAATAAATGCCTGTACTAAGCGTCTGAGGTCATGCTCGCGCATTCCACAGTGCTTGTTGGCTATACGTTTGATTAGGCGGGTGATCTGATGTGTTGTGTTAGTCAGTCTGGAGAGTGTATCCGTGTTAAGGCCGTTGTCTTGTATGAACATACCTAGTATTCGAAGTTTGTGAACTTGTGGTACTGGCTGACCATCTACGGTGATGAGCATAGGGGGTTGGTGGTGTTTCCGCGGGCTTGGGTGGAGTATCAGGAGCTCGGATTTGGTGGAGGAACATGCAAGGCCTATTGAAGCTGCGCATCTTGACACCATGTCTGCCCCCTCCTGAAGAGTTTCTTCCATGCTACCTACATTCCCAGTGGTGGTCCACAGGGTGATATCATCTGCATACAGAGAATGGGAGAGGTTTGGGATCTGTGACAGCTTTTTAGCCATGGGGATGAGTGTGATGTTAAATAAAAAAGGGGAAAGGACTGATCCCTGCGGGGTGCCTCTATTACCGAGGGTAAAAGTGGGGGATTTTAGGGGACCGAACCGAATTTCTGCTGTGCGATCCCGGAGAAAGGCTGAAATGTAAGCATGTGTTCGGTTTCCCACATTCAGAGTGGATAGTGCATCCAATATAGAGGAGTGATAGACATTGTCAAATGCCTTTTGCAAGTCTAGAGCCAGCAATGCTCTTGTGCGTTTGCAGTGTCGGGGATGGAGAATTTCTTCTGATATCTGTAGCATAACATCTTGGGTGCATAGGTGGCTGCGGAAACCCAGCATTGTGTGAGGAAAAAGGTCGCGGGTTTGCATGTGTGTATGTAGCCGATTCAAGACGACGTGTTCAAAAAGTTTACCAAGACATGAAGTTAGCGAAATGGGCCTAAGGTTTGAAAGAGTGAGCGGTTTGCCGGGTTTAGGTATAAAGGTAACCTGAGCGTGCGTCCACTCTGAGGGAAGCGTTCCCTCTTGCCAGTGTTTGTTAAAGAGTTCCGTTATTGCCTGGATGGAGTTTTCATCGAGGTTTCTAAGTGTTTTGTTCGTGACCTGATCGGCTCCTGGAGCAGACGTAGTGCGGAGTTGGAGCATGGCTGCTCTGACTTCATACTTTGTGATGTCTTCGTCTAGCTCATGGTTTTGGGTTCCAAGGTACTGTGGTAAGGGTGTCTTCGGTGTGGTTGTGAGGTATGTATCTTTTAAGGATTGAATAATGTTATCGTTGTCCATGTCTATGCCATGGATAAGACGCGTCACATTTTTCTGCTGTACATTCTTGGTGTGATCGGGTTCAAGAAGGCATCGTAGCAACCGCCACGTGTCCTTAAGTCCTAGGTTTCCAGCAAGGCGGTCGCATACTTGACCCCATTGCTGGTGACTGAGCTGTGCCGCGTGCGTCTCCATTTCCCTTGTGAGAGCGGAGATGCGTAGCTTCAGGGCGCGATTGTGTTTGTTTTTAAGCCATCGCTTCTGTAAGCTCGAGTGAGCTTCCCACATGTGTAGTAATCGGCTGTCAATCACCTCCGAGGTTTGTGTGCACGGCATTTCCGATGTGGCCATGTTCACGTCCTTGTTGAGGTTAGCCAGCCAATTTGTAAGGTGGTCTATCTGCTTCGGGGCCGCGGTACGAAGATCGCGAAAGCGATCCCAGTTGGTGATTTTGAGTTTCCTCTTTACACGGGGGGTTAGGGAGGATAGTGAGAAAGAGGTCTCAATTATATAGTGATCGCTACCAAGAGAGGTTTGCGTGTTTGTCCAGTAGCATTGTGTTATGTTTTTCGTGAGTGTAAGATCGGGGTTGGTGTTGTTCTGTACACTGTTGCCGATGCGCGTGTGCTGTTGTGTATCATTGACAAGGGTTATGCCCTCATTTTGGAGAAGTGTCCAGAGTCGGGCGCCTTTACTGCAAGTCGTTTTGTATCCCCATGTGATATGGCGGGCATTAAAGTCTCCTGCCACTATCAATGGTTGGTTAGCGCTGATCTGAAGGGCTTTTTTCACGGCCGCCATTAGAGGAGCAGTTTTCCCTTTCGGGGGGCTGTAGATATTCAGAATGAATAGACTCGTTCCTTTCCGCTCTTTGGGAAGCAGCTCTATCAAATGGAAGTCGATATCTGCAACGTCCATGTTGTGATCAGTTGCTGTGTAGTTGCGGTGAACCAGCGTCGCCACTCTGTACTGAGGACAGTTTGTTGGTGAATGAGGAGTGTAATTGAGCAGTTTTACAGGGGAGTTTGTTTCCTGCAGTGCGATTACCGCTGGTGTTTCATCGGCCGGAAGGGACTGAATGTAGAGCTGCAGATTACTACGCTTGGAACGAAAGCCTCTGCAGTTCCACTGCCACACCTTAATGTCCTGTCGACGTCCTGCCATTTTGGGGCTGAGATTCGGGTGGGATCATTTGAGATACTGTGGTAGAGAGTAGCTTTTCTAGAGCAGTTTGAATCTGGATCTGTTGCTGCTGCATCTGCTGCTCGAGCATCGCTATCCGCGCGTCTACTCCAGCTGCCCATGCGTTCGTGCTGGTGGTCATAGATTCAAATTTTTCCGCAAGCTTCTCTTCGAGTAAAGCTATGGAGGCGACCAGATCAGGCTTTTGGGAGTCGACCACTGTAGGAATGTCTTGGTGAGGTGCCTTCCGTTTGGCGGGTGTATGAGTTTTAGTTGTAGATTCTGTGTTGTTGCATGTGGGAGGAGGAGGCGGAAGTGGGGTGGAATGACCTGGGAGGGGAGTGGAAGAACTTTCCATTCCATCTGCGGGGGAGAGCCTGTGAATTAGCGTTTGCATTTGCTGAGTGAGCTTTGCAATATGATCATTGAGTTTTTTTATTTGATCATTCTGTTGTTGAATTTGCTTGCCCTGAGTTTCTAGCTTTTCTTTAAGTTGCTTATTTTCTCGGACAAGGGAGGAAGATCGTGGGCCCCAGCTCACCTTATTTTCCGGCGGAGGCTGGTCGGTCAGGGGCGGGAAAGATGGCGAGCGGTTCCTGGCGTTGGTCGAAGCGGCGGACGCGGCGGACCTGGAGCGGACGCGGTTAGTGGAACTCGTCCGGTGCTTGCTTCGGGATTGCCGGGTTGTTTGCTCGGCGTCTGCACCAGCTGTCGAGCGTGTCAGTCTCTTGTTGCCCGGTCTGTTGAATCGCTCCGAGCAATCGCGGGAGCCCGTAAAATGGGGGCCGCCGCATAGAATGCACTGGGGTGGACACGTTGGAGGGTCGGTCGGTACATGGGTCTCCCCACATCGTTGGCATAAGTCCTTTTTGGGTGCCGTGCACACGTCGCTGCGATGTCCCGGACGACGGCAGTTGAAGCAGGCTTCTGCTTTGGCGATGAATGGATGGCAGTGGTAGACCGCTCCATAGAAGCGCAGCTGTTTAGGTACTGATTTGGTATTTATGAAGGTGACCAGAATTGATTTGGTTTGGCCGAGTCGGCGTGCATCGGTGATGAGATAGGAGGGGCTTTGGTTGAACGTTTTTAGCTCTGTAAAAATTTCTTCAGATGTCTGGTCGTAGATAGCATTATAAATGATGCCTCGAATGGCGTTGTCCGGAGGAGCGATATACGTTTTCATTGGGTAGACTTGGTCGATTATCTTTATGGATTCTAGTTGTACATATCTGCGGGCACGGTCTTCGGCTGGCGTGCTGATCGTGAATGAATTGTGCCTGGGGTTGATTCGGATGGCGTCTTGTGTTCGCACTGCGTCTATTGGTAGCTGCAGAGCGCTGGTGACTAGAGACAGCATATAGCCCCCGTTGTGTTTACTTAGGTCGAGGCCTCCACCGGGACGGAACACGATTTTAAGGTCTCGTGTCGGGAGCTTGGGCAACGGTGGCGGACGCTTTAGAACGGTGGAAGACTTGCCTTGCGTAGGCTGCGTTGGTGTGGCTGTGCCGGCCGGGGGCTGATGAGTCGAGCTCGTGGGGGCTTGCTGGGCAGAGAGGACATCGGGGTGAGCCATACGTCGAGCCTCCATGGCTCGGTCCCATCTTGATGCAGTATCAGTAGTCCCATCTTCAGTGCGTACCATGCCGCTGTTGGTGGGCCGTGAAGTCGGGGGAGTGAAGGGTTAGGCCTAGGCCTAATGTGGCGGTGGCCGGCTCCCAGAGCAATCTCAAAGTTTATCCGCAAATTCGGGAAGACGGACCCGAAGAGAGGGTGGACAGGTGCTTAACACCTTCATGCGTCGATTGCGGCTATTCGAAACATGAACAGTCAAGAATTCCGCACTCACGGTCGAAAATTGGAGGAGCTGATGCGGACACGAAGCGTCCGTGTCAAGCTCCAAGCCAAGACCCCCGCGACAACACAGCATCTACTGCTAAAACTCATACACCCGCCAAACGGAAGGCACCTCACCAAGACATTCCTACAGTGGTCGACTCCCAAAAGCCTGATCTGGTCGCCTCCATAGCTTTACTCGAAGAGAAGCTTGCGGAAAAGTTTGAATCTATGACCGCCAGCACGAACGCATGGGCAGCTGGAGTAGACGCGCGGATAGCGGTGCTCGAGCAGCAGATGCAGCAGCAACAGATCCAGATTCAAACTGCTCTAGAAAAGCTACTCTCTACCACAGTATCTCAAATGATCCCACCCGAATCTCAGCCCCAAGATGGCAGGACGTCGACAGGACATTAAGGTGTGGCAGTGGAACTGCAGAGGCTTTCGTTCCAAGCGTAGTAATCTGCAGCTCTACATTCAATCCCATCAGGGCCGATGAAACACCAGCGGTAATCGCACTGCAGGAAACAAACTCCCCTGTAAAACTGCTCAGTTACACTCCTCATACACCAACAAACTGTCCTCAGTACAGAGTGGCGACGCTGGTTCACCGCAACTACACAGCAACTGATCACAACATGGACGTTGCAGATATCGACTTCCATTTGATAGAGCTGCTTCCCAAAGAGCGGAAAGGAACGAGTCTATTCATTCTGAATATCTACAGCTCCCCGAAAGGGAAAACTGCTCCTCTAATGGCGACCATGAAAAAAGCCCTTCAAATCAGCGCTAACCAACCATTGATAGTTACAGAAGACTTTAATGCCCGCCTATCACATGGGGTTACAAAACGACTTGCAGTAAAGGCGCCCGACTCTGGACACTTCTCCAAAATGAGGGCATAACCCTTGTCAATGATACACAACAGTACACGCGCATCGGCAACAGTGTACAGAATAACACCACCCCCGATCTTACACTCACGAAAAGCATAACACAATGCTATTGGACAAACACGCACCTCTCTTGGTAGCGATCACTACATAATTGAGACCTCTTTCTCACTATCCTCCATAACCCCCCGTGTAAAGAGGAAACTCAAAATCACCAACTGGGATCGCTTTCGCGATCTTCGTACCGCGGCCCCGAAGCAGATAGACATCTTACAAATTGGCTGGCTAACCTCAACAAGGACGTGAACATGGCCACATCGGAAATGCCGTGCACACAAACCTCGGAGGTGATTGACAGCCGATTACTCCACATGTGGGAAGCTCACTCGAGCTTACAGAAGCGATGGCTTAAAAACAAACACAATCGCGCCCTGAAGCTACGCCTCTCCGCTCTCGTAAGGGAAATGGAGACGCACGCGGCACAGCTCATTCACCAGCAATGGGGTCAAGTATGCGACCGCCTTGCTGGAAACCTAGGACTTAAGAACACGTGGCGGTTGCTACGATGCCTTCTTGAACCCGATCACGCCAAGAATGTACAGCAGAAAATTGTGACGCGTCTTATCCATGGCATAGACATGAACAACGACAACATTATTCAATCAAAAGATACATACCTCACAACCACACCGAAGACACCCTTACCACAGTACCTTGGAACCCAAAACCATGAGCTAAACGAAGACATCAGAAAGTATGAAGTCAGAGCAGCCATGATCCAACTCCGCACTACGTCTGCTTCAGGAGCCGATCAGGTCACGAACAAAACACTTAGAAACCTCGATGAAAACTCCATCCAGGCAATAATGGAACTCTTTAACAAACACTGGCAAGAGGGAACGCTTCCCTCAGAGTGGACGCACGCTCACGTTACCTTTATACCTAAACCCGGCAAACCGCTCACTCTTTCAAACCTTAGGCCCATTTCTCTAACTTCATGCCTTGGTAAACTTTTTGAACACGTTCTCTTGAATCGGCTACATACACACATGCAAACCCGCGACCTTTTTCCTCACACAATGCAGGGTTTTCGCCGCCACCTATGTACCCAAGATGTCATGCTACAGATAGAAAAAATTCTCCATCCCCGACACTGCAAGCGCACAAGAGCATTGCTGGCTCTAGACTTGCAAAAGGCATTTGACAATGTCTATCACTCCTCTATACTGAATGCACTATGCACTCTGAATGTCGGAAACCGAACACATGCTTACATTTCAGCATTTCTCCGGGATCGCACAGCAGAAATTTGGTTCGGTCCCCTGAAATCCCCCACTTTTACCCTCGGTAATAGAGGCACCCCGCAGGGATCAGTTCTTTCCCCTTTTTTATTTAACATCACACTCATCCCCATGGCTAAAAAGCTGTCACAGATCCCAAACCTCTCCCATTCTCTATATGCTGATGATATCACCCTGTGGACCACCACTGGGAATGTATGTAGCATGGAAGAAACTCTTCAGGAGGGGGCAGACATGGTGTCAAGATGTGCAGCCTCAATAGGCCTTGCATGTTCCTCCCCCAAATCGGAGCTCCTGATACTCCACCCAAGCCTACGGAAACACCACCAACTCCCTATGCTCATCACCGTAGATGGTCAGCCAGTACCACAAGTTCACAAACTTCGAATACTAGGTATGTTCATACAAGACAACGGCCTTAACACGGATACACTCTCCAGACTGACTAACACAACACATCAGATCACCCGCCTAATCAAACATATAGCCAACAAGCACTGTGGAATGCGCGAGCATGACCTCAGACGCTTAGTACAGGCATTTATTATAAGCCGCATTCTTTACTCGATTCCGTATTTATGTCTATGTCTAACAAAAACAGAGACAGACAAGGTGGGATGTCTCATCAGACACGCTTATAAGGCAGCTCTCGGCTTACCTAAGCGCACCCCAACCTATCGACTCTTAGGCATGGGAGTTCATAACACCCTCAGCGAACTGGTGGGAGCCCACCCCATCGTCCAACTAGGACGGCTCTCCACTACCCCAACTGGTCGCCACATTCTTTCCTTTCTCCAACTTAGACCGTTAGGTGCCCCTCCAGTAGAAACTTATGCAGTTCCAAAGACAGTCCGCGATCACCTCACTGTCCACCCACTTCCGAGAAACATGTCCGTGTGCTGTGCGATGTCAGCGCACGTTAAAGATCCCCAGGTGGTCGAAATTACTCCGTAGACCTCCACTACTGCTCCCCTCTCTCTCTATCCACTTTCACTCCCACCTTAACCCCTTCCCTTACGGCGCGGTTCAGGTGTCCACAGAGCAAGTGTGACAGATACTGCGTCTTTCCCTTCCTATGAACTAACCAACCAGCCCCTTCATAACCAGGCCAGACGGAACGCGAGAGAACGTGCCCTGCACAGAGCACATGCGAACGAACCCGACACGGTCTACGTGGACGCAGCAGAATATCCACATCGCTCAGCTTATGCGATTTGCGCGGTATCCAGCCTCTTCGAACACATCACATCAGCCTCTATCATTGCCCGAACGTCCGTAGAAGCGGAAGAATCCGCTATAGCCATGGCGGTAGTCTCTTCCACTGCCACCCTTATCCTCAGCGATTCTAAAACTGCCATACAAAATTTCGCCCGAGGCCAGCTACATGCTGCCTCTCACAAAATCTTAACTACCAACGTTCAAACACCCCGACCCATAGACCTTGTCTGGGTACCAGCCCATTCGGGCAACCCCAGTAACGAAGCGGCCAATTCTGCTGCTCGAGCATACGTCGACCGAGCAACAGATACCGAGGACCTAGGCAGTGCCAGAGATCGGCTGATCACCTACAACGACATTACATTACACTACCGGTCTGAAAGACTTCACTATCCTCCCCCACACCCCTCCTTAACTAAACCACAACAAATAACATGGAGACACGTTCAAGCCCGCACCTTTCCCTCCCCAGCACTGCTGGCACTCTTCTCCCCCTCTGCTCATCAGTCCGAATGTTCCCTCTGCGAGGCCCCGAGAGGTACATTCGAACATATCATGTTCAGATGCCCGAAATTTCAACCACCGGCCGAATGGCGCCTTACGGACAACGAGGCTTGGGAGATCGTGGTCTCCAGCTCAGAACCGGTTCCACAAAGGAGACTGGTCGACTGGGTTGAAGCGGTCGCCGTCAGGCACTGCCTGCTGGTCACCACCGTGATCAGGAGCCGGCCCAGCCCTTGTAATGAGTATTTCGCGGCTCCACAAAATAAAGTTTTTCACCACCACCACCCGACCTCGGCGGCTGCGTTTCGATGGAGGCGAAACGAAGTGGCGTCTGTCTGCTGTGCGATGTCAGTGCAAGCTAAAGTTCCCCAGGTGGTCGAAATTACGCCGTAGACCTCCACTACGGCTCCCCTTTCTCCCTTTACACTTTCACTCCCACCTTCAACCATTCCCTTACGGCGCGGTTCAGGTGTCCACAGAGTAAGTGTGACAGATACAACGTTTTTCCCTTCCTGTGAACGAATTATTATTATCAACACACACAGCGCGAGCTCTCTCGCCACAGAAGTCAAGAGAGAGAGGGGCACGGAGGCTGCCACGTGATCTGGAGAGTAGAGGACGCGCTTCT
The DNA here is from genome assembly GCF_055883805.1 of Amblyomma maculatum. Lineage (NCBI taxonomy): Eukaryota > Metazoa > Arthropoda > Arachnida > Ixodida > Ixodidae > Amblyomma > Amblyomma maculatum. Next base: position 274,324 of record NW_028146783.1, read on the forward strand.
CCCTCGCCGCCGCGGCATAATCAGGAGGGGAAGTGCCGGTGACGTATGCCTTCCCACAATATGCAAGGAAAAAAATGGAAAGCAGACCGCGGAGAGAAAAGGCCGTGTTACCATGTTATAACTGCAACACTCACAGGTTCGTTCTATCAGTAGGTTCTAGCCGTGCTTAAACACGCACAATTTATTTTTCGTACACTGAAGCCTTTTTCAACAATTACGTAGAAGGAAAAGTGCCCTTGTTTCGCTTAAAAAAAGTGATCTCGCCAACAATGGGAACCATACAAAGGTTCTCTGAGCCCACTGCGCAAAATTTGACTGCGCTGCAATGACTACACTTTATTTTGTGTGTGTGCTGACGGTGGACATGGGTTTGAATAGGAGCCTTCTACTGATTATACACAGCAACTGCCGTACGACAATATTAGCTCCTGTTTTTATCGGCTCTAAGCAGCAGCGATTATACGCTCCTAATGTAAAGTTAATAGGAAGGTCCGCCTCGTTGGCTGAATGCCACGATGGCGCTGCAGGTCGTCATTGCGTAAGATGCCACTCACTTTCGTGGGGGCATCGCGCGGCGGCCCCCTTGTCCGGGTAGGGCCCTCACCTCGAACTAAAAAGCTCTTCCAGACTCCACTTGGCCCTGGGGAGGACCTTGCCGGAGTTGTTGAATGGATGATGATGGGCTGATGAGTTATGTGTGACTCTGGGATACGGCACTTCCGGGTGTCAATCCCCCTCCCCATCTGACAACGGCAAGGTCCCTGTGACCTTACTTCCGAATCGACTAGTAACAAAGTCGGGCAACAATAGCTTTGTTTACTGGTATTAGCGTGCGCAATAAGCTAGCGATAAAACTGGCTGTAAATATGATAAAATATGATACCATGAAACACGCTTATGCATTGTGGTTCGCCTTGAGCTGCATTGAGTGAAAGCCTTCCTAATCTGGCGTTATTTCGTGTTTTGAAGCTATTTTGGAGTTATTTACTTTTCTTAAGCACACTTTGTTACTCCAGGTAACCTCGCTCCTCTCTTTACACGCAGAACGATCTCAAGTGATTTTGTATGTGGGGAGGAATCAAGTTTGTCGATCGAAGGTGAATACGCATGGCATCTTTTTCCTACTGTTAGTTGCTTGCGCATAGTCACAACTGTCAAGCATCTGCCTGATCATCCAAATAGTATTTGAAATAGAGTTTTCAACGCTGTGAAAGAAAAGCAAACACGAAAGCACCGTTTAATAAAAATTATAAATAAGAATGACATTTTAGTCTTGAGAGATAGAAACAGTTAAATTTGTGTCATAGAGAAAACGTGAGTTAATAATGTAAAAGCCGATTTGCTGAGTTGGGACATGAAATGTGGAGAAATTGTAATTATGCCATTAAAGGTCAGGCTCATAACAAAGCTCATAAAACGAAATGGTACATTCATTATAAAAAATTGAGATAATTAGACTTTTTCTTATAGAGGACGGCAATGACCGAATTGTAATATTTGGAGCGTTAATAGCGTACATCACTGAAGTACGGAACATTATGTTGCATTCAACTTCTCGTTTTTGAACTTACTTGTACTTAAGAGCATATTTAAGACCATGCTAAAAACCTAATAGCGGTTACAATGGCATCCTTCATGCTCTGAGTCGTTTTGGGACGTTAAATGCCTACAAACCAATCTAGAACAAAAGAAAACAAAGCACACATAAAAGTTCAATTTGGGACCCACAAAGTACTGACACAAATTGTGCAGTAGTACGGTTATGCTTTGGGGCCGAGAATATGATTAAGGGAAGCAAACAGGAAGGACTCAAACTGGCGGCCACGGTGGGTTGTAACGGTGCCAGGAGAACCAAACCGAGACATTCACGCAGAGATGAAGGCGCGGGAAACAGTATCCGCGACGACGTCAGGAATGGTGACTGCCTCCGGCTAGCGAGATAAGTGGTCGACCATGGTCAGGATATAACGGTAGCCTCGGGGCACGGGTAGAGGCCCACAATGTCGAGATATACATTGTCGAAGCGACAGCCAGGTGGTAGGAAGGCCTGGGAAGGCGTCTTGGTATGACGATCGGCCTTGGTCGTCTTGCGGGGCAGCATAGGCGCGTGCAAGTGCGCACATCAGCGTTGATTCCGGGCCAAACATAGCGCTGGGTGAGAAGTCGCTGAGGAGCCCGAATGCCTGGGTGGCAGATGTCATGTAGAGAATGGAAGATGGGGCAATGTAGAGAAGCCGGAACAAAAGGGCGGAGAAAGTCTGTTGACATATCGCACCACAAGGGCTCGGACGAGCATTGATAGTGCACAAGCCGTAGTCGGAGGGAAGGGGGTTCTCTCGAAAAGCACTGAGCTCACAGTCATTCTGCTGGGCAGAAGAAAATGCTGCCCAGTCGACGGTGGGAGAAGGCATGTCGACCGCGGCGATACGAGAGAGGGCATAAGTGGCAGTGTTGGCGGCACCTTGCACTAGTAAACTACGAGATATAAGCGAGTAGGTGGAGTTCGCTTGAGACGTACTTCGAGGCGTTGGTGCGGAATGCAAAAGCCAGAGGCATATGATCGCTCAGCACGTGAAACAGGCTTTCTTCTACAAAATGCCGAAAGTGCTGTATCGCGGAGTAGATGGCCAGGAGCTCTCGATCAAAAACGCTGTAGCGGGTCTCAGCAGGAGGTAGCTTCCGAGAGTAAAAAGGCAACGGGCTCCACTTGGAGTTGTTGTACTGCTGTAAGACGGCTCCGATGGCAAATCTGGAGGCATCCACCATCAATCTCGTAAGGGGGTTGCTGCGCGAATGGACCGGAAGCACGGCGTTCACGACTGCTTGTTTTCTTCCGCTTCCGGCAGTAAAGGCGGCCCGGGCTTCTGATGACCAAGAAATGGCAGAGGACGGGCCAACGGTTGACGGGAAGAGGTCAGTAAGCGGGCGAAGCAGCTCTGCGCAATGTGGGATGAAGCGACTGGGAAAATGTACCAGCCCCTGGAATTGCCATAAGTGGCGCAGTGTTGTAGGCTGGAGATAATTCTTAATGGCCTGGACAGTGGACGTGAGAGGGCGGGCACCCCTCCGAGGATACATGATGACCCAAGAACTCGAGCTTAGAGGCACCAAAGCACACTTGGAGGCGTTCAAAACCAGGCCGTACTAATTTAGACGAGTAAACAGAGCACGTAGGTGTTGCTCATGATCTTCAGGCGTAGGGCTGGCAATGAGGACATTATCCGGGTACGCGAAAGCACGCGGCAGGTCCCTCTTCACCTCATCCATGAGCCGCTGGAAGGCTTGTGCCGAATTGCGTAGTCCGAAAGGCATCCGCAAAGGGCGCCGTAATGGTGGCCCTAGGTATATCGGCGGGTTCGATGGGAACTTGGTGATACGCTTTCACCGGGTCATTTTTGCTAAAAATGTTGCAGTCGGCGAGGCGCAACGTAAAGCTCTGGATGTGGGCAGCGGGTAGCTGTCATGGGCATTTTTGGCATACATTGGGATCGGTATTTAGCACTTATTTAGCTAGGACTTGCATTCTAGTGTTCACCTTAGCAACATTGTGCCATGTGTACACATCCATTGAATGGGTGCCTTACGGTCGACTGACTGATGACTGAGTTCTAAGTTCTATTTAAAATTGTTAGTGCAACATTGTAAGACGCGATAAGATAATGCAGACTACGTTATCCAAAGCCTACCGTATAACCTCGGCGCCTTATAATGCGCATAAATCAGCATCAGAGATCGCTCAGTTATCTAACGCAGTGCTTATCAAAGATGGTATCTTTTCCTTGGCTTGGATTCGAATTACACTGCTGCCAGTTTTCTTCGAGCGGCTACTCAATGAGGCTACAGGCTCAACCCGGCGAAAGTCAATATATGAACGCATATAAAAGGAGATAACAGCCACTGACACCAAGGGAAGCAGAAGGTACATTTGGCGTCGATCAATGTGAAATAATAAAGTAATCAGTAACTTTGGGATGCGGAGCGATGACCATGAACTTAATCAGGGAAGAGAGTGAAGCCCTAACTAGGAGTCTAGTGCTTCTACAAAAAGCACACAAAGCAGTAACGGGGGCTTATTGGTTGAACATTTTCAGAAATTTGCGCGTTATGGCATAAACAAACACACAAGGCAGCAGGAAAACTTGCCCTGCGTCCGTCAGTTTACCTGCTTACTTGTGTGTTTACACCGTAGCGCGCGAATTGCTTTGCAATCTACAAGAAGACTAGCCGGGATGAGCCCATATGTCGAAATATCGACAGGCGTGTGGTGCGTTCCAGGCAGCTCTCGCATTAATATTCGGGTGTTTGCACGGACCATACGACTACAGTGTGTTCGAAAAGATGATGAGCTGAACAACTGCTGACTTGATAACGATGATATTACCTTCTTTAAACTTCGCGCTGCCTTTAGGTGTGCAGTTTGGTTTAGAATAATGTAAAACGGTGATTCAAACCTTCCCCCTTTGCAGATTCACCTCTTGTAATCCCTCGAGCTGATCGAGCACCTACGTCACCTAAAACACCAACCCGTCCGAGAAGAAGGCCCCTTGGCTCAGGTGACACAGGTCCACTTATTATGGGAAACCAGCATGGTCCAGTGTTTCACCCACCTTCGCCAACTGGGCCCCAGCCTCGTCATCCTTGGCAGCCTACACCTACTGGACCCTTGCCTGCAGGTCCCCAGCGTCCTGGTCAGCCACATATTCCGCCAAAAGACGTCAAGCCACCGTATCGAAACAGGCCGATGAAATGAAATCCCATGTTTATTAGAACACCGTGACTTTATATCTCATGGTTACGAATTCTACGGGCTAATAAAGGAAACATACAGCCTAGAAAAAAATACTGTGTTATGCTGTGGCCACTCTATTCGTATTGAAATGGGCTTTCAAATTTTTCCCGCTGTAATATGAATAAACGTAGCTGTAATAACCGTATTTGCACTGCCACCTCCCCTCCCCCCCCCACCCCCACACATCTTCATCAAACAGCGTGAATGGTTCCGGCCAGTCATACCCTTCTATTGCTGCCTTAAAATCGGTAATCCCAAAATGCAGTCAAGTACATTAATGATATACGTCCACATCGATAAAGTCCTACCGGCTACATGCTTTCGCTTACGTCACACAATGACGTCGATTGTTCTCAGCACGAGATTCCCTCATACGTCTCTTGCTCTAAAGGGCCATTATACCATCTGATGCATGGGCCACGGTGTCGTATAGCTATCGGCCCTTTGATAAGGTGCTCTATACTTCCTCTCCCCACCGTAAGACACATCATGAATTCCTACAAGTTTACTTCAGGTGAGAAATGGTTGAAAACAAAACGTTCTTTATTAAGAGTTTGGAAGTTTCTAACGCGCAGCTATAGATTTGCTACGCGGGCCAGAGGGGAAACCTGTGGCCAGGGAAGTTCAGACAATATATTGATATATCTCAAGACTGCTCAGCTTATAATAACGTTTCTCAGCTGCCCACCGCGAAGAAGCGGTCAATTACTATGAACGCATAATTATATACAATGCGTTTAATTATAAATATGGTTTACTTATAATTAATATAAATGCAATTAATATAAACGCATTAAAAGTAAAATTTGAAAATTACAGATACGTCACGGCAACGTTAATGCAGTCGCATTCTCCCAATGTAGTTCCTCCGCTGACGTAATTTTTATCAATTCCAGATTTTGAGGAGTTCACTTCGAGTAATAAATTTAAAGACAAAAATTCGGGATCAAACCGAGTTATCCAGCGTTATTAAGCTAACGGAAAAACAATTTTGTTTGTACGGGTCATTCTTGCTGCTGATATTCGAAAATATTTAGTTGTAATATTATTACCCTTGTCTCATCACTTGAAGAGTACCTTCACGCTGGATACATCTCGCCAGCCGTTTTCCTTGACATCAAGGCTGCTTCTGACTCTGTATTTCATCATGCAATTCTCGCAGCCTTGGCCAGCCTTGGCCAGCCTTGGATTCGGAGGAAAGCTTTACACCTGGATTGGACACTATTTTCAAGAGCGGCAAATTTTTATGAGCACTCCACATGGTCAAACTCCCTTTGATGCAGTGAAGAGGGGCGTACCTCAGGGAGCCGTGCTCAGCCCTCTCCTGTTAGATATTGCCCTTATACATATAACAAGAAACCTTCCCCGTGGAATACGCATAACAATTTTTGCAGATGATATTTGCATCTGAAGTGCACCAGGTTCCCGTTATACGAATTCAGAGAGCAACGAATTCAGAGAGCTTTAATGCACATCTCAATGTACCTGGCTCCCCGGGGTCTTCGCTTCTCACCAGAAGAGTGTTGCTATGGCTTTTACAAGGAAAAGAATGACTCGATACCCGCTCCTTCTGTGTGGACGTTCACTGTCCTATGTACGATCACACCGGTTCCTAGGGGTTATAATTGACAGTAACCTCTCTTGGGCCCCTCATATTAAAAAAAACTCCGTGAGATAATCACTGCAGCATCACATGTTTTCAGATTCATGGCGGGAACACGATGGAGCAGCAACTGCCGATCTATGGTTCTGCTTGAAAATGCCTGCGTGAAGGAGCGCTACGCTACTATTTACCGGTGCTTCAATGATTATCTCCAACAAGCAAGAAGATTCTTGAAGCTGCACGTAACAACTGCTTGCGGATATGTCTTGGACTCCCAAAGAGATCATTTGCATCAGGAACACTTGCAGAAGCAGGATGCCTCCCGCTAGATGTGACATGCTGCCCAAGAAACTATGCGCACCCATCTCCGACATGTCCTCCAAGGGAAGAAGCATTTCTTGCATCGTGTCCACCAGACTCACAGCAACTCTGGCTTTGGTCAAGCAGCACAGTTTCTGCCCCTCCCTACTATTATTCAGCTCCGTAGTTTACTACCAGTCATCTTTCCTCCATGGACACTATCGTCTTTAAAGGTGAATATGTCTGTCCCTGGCGTAGATGCGAAGAGCCGCATGCCACAGGCAGCCCTTCTGCAAGCCGCTCTCGCCTACATAGTCAAGGAATATACGCAGCACACTCACGTATTCACCGACGGTTAAACTGCTCTAGACACTACATCCTGTGGTCTTTATATACCCTCAACAAACCATGTCCTGTCTTATCGGCTGCAGCGGAAGACATCATCTACGACAGCTGAGCTCCATGGCATTAAAGAGTTTCTCTCCTATATCCTGCGCCAAACTCCCGGAATGTGGGTTATCTTCACTGATTTTAAAGCATCTCTGCAAATCTTGAATAACCTGCTGAATAAAACCAGTCATAATCCTGTTTCCCTTGACATCGGATATCTTCATCATTTGGCTCTGCCGCAGGCTACTGCATAACATTTCAGTGGATACCAGCTCACTCTGGCATTAAAACTAATGAAAAAGCAGATGAAGCGGCTCGCAAAGGCAGCCAACATCAAATATACATTAGGACCTTCTTCATGAAATCTGGAGCATCCCAACTGGCTAAAAACTCTGCTTCCGAAACAAAGTATCGACTTTGGAGCTTGCCGACGCATCGCTACCAATTTTTTTTATTCGATTGACCCACATCTAAAATCACGACTTCCTCCGAAATATCCTCGCCAACTAGAAACTCTTTACTACCGACTTCGTCTAAAATGTGCGCACACAAATGGCTTGCGCTACCGTTTCGGTGAAATGAACAGCCCGTATTGTGACAACTGTGGCTTGATTGAAACTGTGGAACGTATCCTACTTGAGTGCACTGCGTACGCTGAAGAGCGTGCAAACTATGAGCACAGCACGGAGAAGCTCTCCCCAGTGCCTTTAACAATGAACAGTGTTTTAGGTCCCTTAGCCTGCCCTAGGCAACACAGACTGGCGATGAACTTTTTATTTACATATTTGAAAGACATTGGTTGGACTCCTTGACAAACGTTAAACTCACCTCGCATGCTTCCCTCAGGCATTTTGCAAGGTGTGAACTCTATAAGTACATTTGATTTCATTAATTGATTTTATATCATTAGTCCACGAAGCACCTTAACACGTACTTAATGGCCGCGTTTTATCTCCCCCTTAAATTCTATTATTTCCCTCACTATTCTTTTTGAATCATTGCCTTCCGAATTCCCCTTTCTACACAGAGTAGCATGCCAGCGAAATCAAAACGCCGGCAAAATTCTCTGTTTTTCCAATAAATATTCTAAACGCAGGACATATGCTCGTTATCTCAGAAAACATGGAAATGGTCGAGCGTGCCCCCGGGGGTGTATTCCACTAGATATTTTTCTTTTTCATCCTCATACATTTTTTTTATGTGTGCATATCTCGGCTCCAATCCCCTGCGCAGCACCAGCGTTAGGTCCACGATTAAGGGCCATCTTCAAATTGTGAGTAAACTGGAGAATGTTACAAGTATAAATATTTTAAACGCTATTTGTATACGTTGGCGGGAATGGTCTAAGCTTTTGATGCATATACAAATTTGTTTTTAAAGTTTTTTTTTTTACTGTCAGAGCGCAGTCAGAGAGGCCTTAGAAAAGCTGTGGACTACATTTTAAAGTATTTATGGAGTAATGGTCTGTGTGGGATAGGATGATACATATTTGATGAAAATATTGATATAGAGCGCCTAAGCTTCCGACACGTAGGAATTATTTGATTATTGAATTATTGCTGCACTCCAATGATCAAAAACGGCATTCCGTAAATATCCATGGAGTCTGTTTTAAAATAATTATGACGAAGCAACCCTGGATCATCGTAAGATACCTTTATTAACATATCTAATATCTTTTTCTGTGCTTGTGATGCCTACCGAAGTGTTGCTTATTGCCTACTAAAGAATTTGTGGCAGCAACAGTGGAGAACAGGTAATTGCCATTATGTTGCACTGGGTATCCAAAGTGGCCCCTATGATCTGGATATCCCATCCTAAAGTTTTTAATCACAGTTAGTGTAAATGAAAGTGGAGGCGACAGCTGAAGACATTTAATTGGTACTAAGCTGCACTGGCTCACTGAGCGGCCACGAAGATCCCACGTTCTTATCGAACGTTTAGTTCGCACTGAAGCGAAAGCATTAGCTTATTATAGTTATTGCCAATATAGGACGCTGATTCTATTCAACGGCACATGCAATCCCACGTTACTATCGTAAATGTTTTGACTAACAATCGCTGGTAGCAAGGTGAATGCAGCAGATGACATTTAAATGCCAATGTCTAACTCTCCAGAGTGGCACCAATCATCCTCTGTTCGAATCGACAATAAGTTTAATTAATTTTTATTTACTTATTTTACCCTCAGGTTAGGTACAATTATACATTTCACAGAGGAGGGGCAAAATTTACAACAATAAGAGCGAGCAATGAGAAATGTAAGCGAAATACCATTTAGGCTGCAAAGAACGAAGTCAAGTAGCAGAAAAATCCGACAGGTCATAAACGCAACGAAAATTAGTTGTAGACACTATAGAGTAATACCTGATTTATCGTGTTTTTGAAATGTTCTATTTCTTTTCTGAATGCGCTAGTTTAAGGTAGGTCGCTCCAGTGGTTATCTGTCTTAAAGAATGAGTGTAGTCGTGTTGATGTTTGACAGTGTGGTAAGCTGACATTGTGCGTGTGATCGCGGCAAGAGGAAACAGAGATGGCTGGATCCAGATAGCGCAAAGATCAGAGTTATGATAATAAATTTTATGAAATAAACATAATCAATATATCTTTCTTTGAGTTGATAGTAGCGATAAGTCAAAAGTGGTTTTCATTGGTGTAACACTGGGTTTCCTTTTTTGATAGTCGATAATAAAACGAACCGAACGAACAATTTTTAACAGCCTCAAGTTTACCGATTGGTGTGATGTGGCATGGATCCCAAACTGATGATGCATATTGCAACTACGAAAGGACATAAGATTTATATATAGTAGCTTTAAGGATGATTCGTACCATTATTAGCTACAACTTGAACACATGAGGTAAGGAAGGCACAAGTCTAATTTCGGGTGTTCGGGTCAATGCTAAGGACAAAAGTTTCGGAGCTGGACTGCAGAGCACAGCAGAAGACCTGGATCCTGGCTGGAAGGGGCACACGCGGCAGAGTTACGTACACGCACGTGAAGAGCGAGATTAACGGCTGGCTTCACGACTGTATTCGCCCTCTGCGCAGTGGCAGAGGAGTCAACAGACCACGTGGTATTCGAGTGACCAGCTATCTATCCTCCTGCTCGTCACTACCTTTAGTACTTTAGGCTTGTAAGCGGAGAGGCAGCCTCGGTGAATGCGATCGAGGCTACGAAGAGACGGCTAGAGTTTTGGTGGTGAGCAGCAGCAGAGAGCAACATCCCTGTGATGCGGCCGCAACTTCAGTGATTTTTAGGGTTCTTTTCTTTACTTTTTTGGCCACGCCTTTAGCTTTTTTGAAGTTAAACCAGCGACCCGCTATAAAGGATGGGTCATCGTCACCATCACAATCATCATTGCTCTCGACAAGGAGGTGTAGGCGACTCGGAGGCGACTGCTTACTTTATGGACCGGTGTGGCATCCACACATCGGTGAGCAGCATCGCTGATATCCCCGTGGCCAGCGTAGAAGGAGTGCTTCCCAGCACAGTCCACCAAATATCACCGAAAACTTCCCAAAAAGCGAAACAGCGCAGCTGGTCTTCAATGAGGCGGAGCTCGCTGACCCACGCGCTCAATCACCCTAGAGATCAAGACGACGCTTGGCCATCCCCGAAAATATGGTTCTACCACATGGTGGCGCAAGAATAGCAAAATCTGTGTGGTAATATATGGGCTGGTATTCTACGCTACCGCATCATACCCTGAAAGACGAAGCGCAAGTGTTCCCCATATTTTTAGAACCGTTTCGACATGCACTTTAAAACCAACAGTACAAAAGAAAATTTCTAGAAGAACCAGCGCTAAGAGAGCGGCCTAATGCAAGCTTTCGCCAGCGGCCCAGTGCCTCCTCGCTCCCATCGACCGGGACGCCCCGTAATCTGTCAATAGGTTATAACAGACACCACAATAAATGCTGTGGCGTGGTGCGCGTGTCCCAGAACATGTGCCGGACCCTCCTCTCTCCCTGTGACCTTGGTGACATAAACGCAAAACTCTAGAAGGCTCGATGACCTTCGCGAGACAATGGATAGAGGGACACAGCGTTGCCTAAGCAGCAGAGATTGCTCTCTCTCTCACTCTTTCTCTCTCCTAGAGTGCTATCATTTCTAAAAATGTATGAGTGGGAAGAGGCCATCCCGATGCGGAAATATTTCTTGGTCAGGTTTCAAGAAGGTGAAAGCTGTGAGCTGGGGAGTTGTGAGCTTGTGTAGCTCACACGCTATGCAAGGTAAGACGTTTGAAATGGGAAATGTAGTTGCTTCTAACTCCTGTATGAACGCTTTCATTTTGTTATTAGCATCATATAAAGCTCTGTTCATCGGTTTCCGCGAGTGTCATCGTCCTTCGTCTCCGTGTGAACTACACGTTATCCGCAAAGTCGACATTTACAAATAAACGGAGTGTTGATTAGGAAAAGAAAAATATTTAAAAACTTCCTCAAACATCAAACATTCATCTGGTTGCGTTAAACTATTACGGTTATACCGGCACCGAGCCAGACAGGCAATGGTTTTGGCTTGGATGAGGGGAGGCAGCAGGCGCGAGGCCTAGCTGCCGCTGGGTGACAGAGCCCAGGTCTGCCGCACCCCTCAATGCAGGGCGCGGTAAGGGCTGGAGCTGTAAAGTCATTGGAACGGACGGAAGGACATTTATCGTGACTCTGCAGGGCCGGTGGTACCGCCGGATTCCTTGACTCCGCACGTTTCTCAGTTGGCTGGATGGCCTTTGCTAACAGGTCGGCGATGCTGCGACTTATGCGCTCATGCCGACGTATGGGGTGGGTCTGGAGTACTACCCAATCGGCCAATATATTGTCACGTATGTGATTAAGGATATCAAGAGTAGCAAGGGGTTAGCTCCGATACAACAGCGGTGAGCAGCACAGACGCAAAACCCGCAAGCGACACTTCGCCGTCCTTCACTCAGCCATGCGCCACCTGGCAACGCTAGGTGGCATTACCCCCCCCCCCCCTTCCGAAAAAAAAGAAAAAAAAATGTGGAGACGGCCGATGAGAACGGTGTGCAAAGTAAGAGAGTGGTCACAGGAGGTGGCCGTGCGTTATCGTTGGTAGTACGGCTTCAGCCGCACAATGTGCACAATGTCCGAGCTGGGGTTTCGACGTTTTGAAAGTGCGGCGCCGTCTGGAATAACTTCATAACTGAGGTCACTCACACGACGCAACACTTTGTACTGCCCGAAGTAGCGGGAAAGGAGTTTCTCTGACAAGCCTGGACGGCGAACTGGCGTCCACACCCAGACGTGGTCCCCCCCAGGTTTGTAGTGAACCTGGCGGTGCCGGAGGTTGTAGCGGTGCGCGTCAGTGGTCTGCTGCCGCCCGATGTGCACACGGGCAAGCTGGCGGGCTTTCTCAGCGCGGATGGCATACTGCAGGGCATCTGGGGGAAGCTGGTCATCATCTGGGCACGGGAGCAAGGAGTCGAGCATGCTCTGAACTTCGCGCCCGTACACAAATCGAAATGGTGTGAAGCGCGTTGTTTCTTATTGGGCTGTACGTTGGACGTATTATACGCAAATGTGACGTACGGCAGCACCTCGTCCCAGGTCTTGTGCTGCACATCGACGTACTTTGACAACATGTCCGCAATCATCTTATTTAACCTTTCGGTAAGACCATTGCTCTGCGGATGGTACGCTGTGGTCTTGCGATGGGTTGTGTAATTCAACTCAAATATGTGGTCGATGAGCTGCGAAGTGAAAGCTGTCCCTCTGTCTGTAATGACATATGAAGGGCGCCATGCCGCAAGACTATGTTATGCATGAAAAACTCGGCTACTTCGGAAGCTTTGGCATGAGGGATTGCTTTTGTCTCAGCGTATCGGGTCAGGTAGTCAGTTTCCATTTGTTTCCGGCCTACGGCAAAGGGAAAGAAAGGGCCAAGGAGATCCATGCCGATTTGGTCGAACGGAATACATGGTGCTCTAACGGGTTTGAGAAATCCGGCAGGCTTCAGGGGCGATGTTTTACGGCGCTGGCATTCGCGACAGCTTCTTACATAGCGTTTCACAGTTGCAGAGAGTCCTGGCCAGTAATACATGTTGCGGACTCGAGCAAGCGTCCGTGAGTAACCCAAATGACCAGACGTCGGTTCGTCGTGGCAAGCAAGTAGAATATCCCCACGGAGCTCGCATGGTACTACCAGAAGGTAAGCTCTTTCTTGGCCTTGGGAGTTTCTTTTATACAAGACGCCTTGCTGCATACAGAATGAACCAATGTGCCGAGATAGGCGTCGAGGGAGCGTCGTATCACGCCCTTCCAGATAATAGATGAATGGAAGGATGTCTGGATCAGCTCTTTGTCGATCCCTGAGCTCAGATGCACTGAGAGCTCCTAGAAAGCCGTTGTCGCCATCGGCTGCAGCATCGTCAGTGTCAACGGGGGCTCGTGAAAGCGCGTCACCGTCTTCGTGTTTGCGGCCTGACTTATAAAAAAGAGTTATGTCAAATTCCTGAAGCCGTAAACTCCAGCGTGCAAGTCGTCCCGATGGGTCTCGCAGATTTGCCAACCAGCACAAACAATGATGGTCCGTGACGACTTTAAATGGTTGGCTGTAAAGATAGGGGCGAAACTTGATAGTGGCCCACACGACCGCCAGGCATTCCTTTTCCGAAGTGGAGTAGTTCGTTTCGGCGCGAGAGAGTGTGCGGCTAGCATAGGCTATTACTCGCTCGATCCCGTCTTGATGCTGAACAAGGACCGCGCCAAGACCGATACTACTGGCGTCAGTGTGCACCTCTGTGTCAGCCGCCTCATCGAAGTGCGCCAGAACAGGGGATGTTTGAAGGCGCTCGCGAAGCAAAGAGAAGGCCGTCTGCTGCTCAGAGTTCCACTCAAAAGAGGTGTGCTTCCTTGTGAGGCGCGTCAGAATTTCGCAATGAATCGCCGATAATATGCGCACAGGCCGAGAAAGTGCTGAACAGCCCTCTTGTTAGCTGGAACGGGAAACCGTGCGACGGCAGCAGTCTTATCGGGATCCGGGCGCACTTCATCGGCGCTCACAACATGGCCAAGGAACTTGAGTTCTGTATACCCGAAGTGGCATTTCCTGGGCTTCAGCGTGAGATCCGCAGAACGGAGCGCTTCCAGTACAGCTCGAAGGCGTTCGAGGTGTTGGTCAAATGTTTCGGAAAAAACAACTACGTCGTCCAAGTACAAAGACAGATCTGCCACTTGAGGCCAGTGAGGACGGTGTCCATCATCCTTTGGAATGTAGCTGGGGCAGATCACAATCCAAATGGGAGTACTTTGAATTCATATAGGCCATATGGACTGACAAATGCGGTTTTTTCTCGGTCTCTTTCGTCTACTTCGATTTGCCAACAGCCGCTTTTCAAATCAATAGATGAAAAATACTTCGCACGTCGCAATCTGTCCAGTGAGTCATCGATGCGCGGCAACGGGTACACATCTTTCTTTGTCACATTATTGAATTTCCGATAGTCGACACAAAATTGAAGAGTGCCGTCTTTCTTCTTGACCAGGACTACTGCTGAAGACCACGGACTTTGTGAAGGCTGCACAGCACCATGATCCAGCATCTCCTGAACCTGCGTCTGGATCACTTCTCGTTCTTTGGCAGACACACGATAAGGCTGCTGTCGTATAGGGCGAGCGTCTTCATATGTAATGATGCGATGTTGTGTGATGGGCGTTTGACGAATCTTCGAGGAAGAAGCAAAACAGTGCCTGAAGTCCAGCAACAGTAGCTCTAAGGCCCGCCGTTTTTCCTTCGACAAGTGGCAGTTAATGTCGATGTTGTGAAGAGATGGCTCATTAGTTTCGACTGCCGCAGATGCAAAACAGACCGGATCGTGCGTAACAGGGTCAGCGAAAGCGATAGCAGTTCCGAGAAACAAGTGCCGGTGCTCATTTGAAAAATTTGTGACAAGGAGTGCAGCCCGGCCATTGTAAAGCGACAATAAACTTCGAGCAGCGCAGATGCCTTGAGCAAGCAGGAGTGAATGGTTCGCTTCCACTGCAGCATCGCCGGCACGGAAATCGTCACAGGTAACTTCCACAAGAACACTGCTTCGCGGCGGCAGCGAGACTCTCTCGGCGGAAACGCGAAGTGCGGCATTGCAAGGACTGCTACTATCTCGTTCGGCAGATTGTGCCATCGAAAATGTGACGCTTCTATTTCGCAGGTCGATAACTGCTCCGTACTCTCGCAGAAAGTCAGCGCCGAAATTAAGGTCACGGGAACAGTTATCGACCTGTTTTTTCCTATATTGTCTATTCCTATATTGTGTATTCCGATAATTTCCTATATTGTCTGAGGGTTAGAGCGATACTTAACGCTGTCAAGGCATGCAATCTTTTACCGAATGCCGCTCAGCCCTCCTCGCCCACCGCAGTGTTTCGAGGAGAATCAAACCTACCACTGCGGCGGTACAGGTCGACACAGTTCATACTTACATTGCTTAATACATCGCGGGGACATATATTTTTGCAGGTGATTGGTACATTACAACCCCACGAACCCGAGCACGAGTGTTCAAGCGGCCATCTACCGTAGTTAGACCCATGTCGCTCAAGGCACGTGGGGTGTTTATTGCGACCGCTACTATACGTTTGCCACAACGGCATGCTTAATAAGCACCATAAACCCGCAAATCTGCACGGCCTTCTCATTTCCCCCAACTTACAGCAAGAGCTGCAGAACCATTCAATAATAATATTAATTGGTTCACAGGAAAGGAAAGGCGCAGTATCTGTCACACTTGTTTCGGTGGACACCTGAACCGCGCGCCCTGTCGAAAAAAAAACTGCAGAAAATTTTCTGATGTTACGACTAAGGTTTTGTGCGGTTTTTGACGGGAAACCTGTTGTGTCAACAGAACATTCTGTAGTGGCATCAAAAATTTCTGCAGTTACAACAAAAAAGTGCTACACAACTACAGACAACAGCAATATATTACAGAGAAACTACAGAACTACAGAAAAGTACTGCAGAACTACAGAAAAATCAGATGGTTATGACAGAACTACATGATATTTCGTCGTATTTTTAACACAGTTCTGTAGTTTTTTCGACTAGGAGGGAAGGGAGTGAGGTGGGAGGTAAAGTGGAAAGAGAGAAAGAGGAGCCGTAGTGGAAGGCTACAGAGTAATTTCGACCACCTGGGGATCCTTAACGTGCGAGAAGTTGCATTTTATCGCTTTAGTAGCGGCAGCCGTCTCAAGGTATGTGTTTATTCTGACTCCTGAGCATGAGCATTCCTTCAACTCTCGCGCTGTTCTGAGCCGGAGACGAAAACGTGTTTGTATTGATTCATGGTGGCAGAAGCCGACGCACGGTGCGATGGAGCATCAGTTACGCCTTTCGCCGCGATACCCCCACGCGGGGCGCTTGCGGAGCTGTAGGAGGTGACGAGGAAATTGTGAGGGACCATCATTACGTAATGCGGGTGCCGGAGGGGAAACAAAAATAATCTAGAGCCCTAGGACACGGTTGCCGCGGTGCCATCAAAACGAACGGCCAGCCATCAGCTCTAAACCTTGGATATATGCGACATTTGTTTCCGCGAAGTTTCCGCGTCAAGAAGCGCAGCGCAAACGCGGCGTCCTGCTGGAAATACATCAAATGACAAAGCGGCGAGCAACGCCGCGGAATCCCTCGATCCAAAGGCAAATGTTAAAGCTAGTGGAAAAAACCGCAAATCGAGGTCCAGGAGAGCAGTCTTGCTGTTTCTTCTTTTAAAATCACAAAAGCGCTCATTCCCACGTTACTGTGATAAATGTAGTAAGCGTGCGTAGGCACCAAATTACTTGCATCCTCGAATAAATGTAGATGTATACCTCGGAATCTCCACTCAGCCACGTTAGGCAGCGGCGCGGTTTCCTTTGGCACATATCGAATCTGGGAGAAACATCTCGATCCGAGAATGGGTCGCGTATTCACGAAAAAGCGGCATTCCATGCTTGATAAAACGTTATTTTTACGACGATCACATTTCTGAGGCCAACTCACCACATAGCTCATTGGCCATGGCAGCCATGCAGACCTCTGCCGCTCAAGGAGGAAAAGCCGGCTTTCCGCGCTGTGGCTGGCGCTTCCGCGGCAGCTTCCGGTGCCGCTGGACTTCGCGCCGTCCGAACGTCAAACGCCTGGCAGCTTCATATCTGTTACGACGAGCATTTTCTCCGACGCAGGGTGTACAGTGCGCGCTGTCGGGCAAAATTCTCCACATGACGACGAGAAAACGCTTCTTGTATCCCGGTCTAATTCGTGTAGGCTCTCTGTCGAGAGTGCGTGCCACTTACCGTTTGTGAGGTTGCATGTTGATTCATCCCACTTCTGGGCGCACGGGGCGCTACAATAATCAACACCGTAAGTGAGCAGGACATGCAGTGTTTAAATGATAATAATTTCACAAGATAGCGTTAAATCCCCTGTCACCGAAAATCAGGCGCTGGTGCCGGCATTGTGAGCAAAAAATCAGGAGCATGGCACTGGTAGGCGGAAGCTGGCAGCTGACATGGTCGTCCACTGACTGGATATAGGGTTGCCTGAAACTAAATCTGGCTGGAGCTGTCAACTCAGGCCTCTCCTTTCCTATGAGGGAGTTGACATCAGCATCAGCCCGCGAGGACACTTGGATTCACATTACCCCTAGGCCTCACAGGCAGACATCATGATATGGCTTGCTAAACGGCTTAACGAGGGGCTTCATATGGGTCCTGCTAGTATCCGTTCTCATGTCTTACCCATAAAGAAGGAGCTTAAGTGTCCCCGAAACGTTTTACTAGCAACGCATTGCTCTTCATTTTTTGCAAGTTTGCAGGGAATCACTTTCGCTCGTGATTAGATATTTGGTGTCATCCAATTTAATTAGATTTGTATTACTGTATCGTTTCTTCATTGCTTCATTTCGTCATCGTGGTTCTAATCTACGCAATCGGTCTACCTTTACGTTATCTGGTAGACGCTGTCGCCTGTTTACTAGTGCAATACTGCAGTTCATGTTACATTTACGCTTTCTTTTGTACACATCTCCTTTACTGATTACTGTTAGAATGACGTATTGGCTACAGTTGCGATGGCTCAGTAATTAGTGCTTGCTACTGATTGGATTCTTGACGCTGTTCATAACAAAATCTTGTGCCTCCTTTTCATCATACTACATATTGAAGAATGTTAAGGTGCAGCATATTTTTCTTTCAGTTATATTTTTTGTTACTTTATTTAGTGATTCTTCTGATTCTTCTCGCATGAAAGCACGAAAAGTTTTGCTCAGAACAGACATATTTTAAACTCAGGTTTTGCATTTCATTCCTGACAAGTGTAGTATCGTGCACAAAAATGCCTTCAAAGCTCATAACATAAAGGTGACAGTTTTCTGAATTGAGTGTTCTGTCGAGTGTCCTTTCCACTACAATTCGCCAAACATTTGAAATTTTCTTTACATATTCACCATAGCTCCACTATCAATTATTTCAATAAAGCTAAGATTTTTTGACATTCTAAATGTTATGTGTATGTCTTCAAGCATCAA
Organism: Amblyomma maculatum; assembly: GCF_055883805.1. Lineage (NCBI taxonomy): Eukaryota > Metazoa > Arthropoda > Arachnida > Ixodida > Ixodidae > Amblyomma > Amblyomma maculatum. The sequence goes on from NW_028146783.1 coordinate 292,929, forward strand.
GCAGCACGAGAGTTGCTTACGAATCTCGGTCTTGGAAATGCAAGTGCCACTCGAAGGACATGCATTGCGCGAACATCTCGACGCTAATGGTCGGGGAAATAAAAAAGCTGTGATCGAGGATAATGGAGTCAGACTTCAGTCGTACAAATTATTTATGTTGCTCACTCAGGTTAACAGTCAACACGCATCGTCTGCGGCTGTTTTGGTTCTTTAATGACCACATATCTTATGAAATACAAGGGTCAAACAAGTCACAACTGATGATCATGTCCATGTTTTCTCATACAGCTGAATGCTCGAATACAGCAAACCCTCTTCTTCCTTTCGTTCTACCTGAATACTTAGGAAAAACTCATTCTCCTTACAAAACAACATCTATAATAGTTTTTTGAAAAGAGTTCGGCTTTACAAATTTCAGGACAATCAGAAATGCCGAGAAAAATGCAAGTATATGGAATTAATGATCACTGCGTCTTATCATGATGTTCAAGATAGAGTGTTCAAGTATCTGAAAACCAGTGGTATTGACAATGATAACTCCAAAAATAGCTCTTCTTTTTGGTAACCCGATTAAGGCTGCTTTTAAATATCCCCCCCCCCCCCCCCCCCCAGTTGATGTGCAAGCTTCTGTATCGTAATGTCAAGCATTGATCTTGCATGACAAACACAATTACAAGAGCCCTCTAAACTAAAAGAGGTCCCACACAACGCCGAAAGTACCAATTCAATGAGCGCCCTATTTATTCGAGCTTATCACCCAGTTAAGGCACTATAATGGAGCAACCTTCTCTATGAGCGAAGTTGGTTTCTTTACACGTGATTGCACTGAAAAACAATCTTATGACTCAGGTTCACCTTCACTGCTTGAATAGTGCGGTAAATTTGAGCACTCGGTCCCATGTACGCTTGAGCTTTGCCTTTAGCTGCAGAAGGAGGCAGCGTTAGGGTATTCCTGATGTCCCCGAAGCTGCCAATCACCAGACTATTCGATATGTACGTGCTCCCTATGGCGTAGGTGGTCTGCGCGGAGCCTAGCAAAATATTGTGCCGAGGTTGGTTGCCTTGACCAGTGCTGCTATAGCGCCGCCCTCTGTGACATTTTACAGCGTCCTATCTGTTATGTCGATTGCGGACGGTGACGTCCACGCCGGCGGTGACTCGAACGTCGGAACCACTCAAGCCAGTGACGGCCACCTATGAGCAGCGCTCTAAGAACTACGCCATCACACACTCACGCACCACCAAAGCAACGCTCACAGAAGTGAAATTCATCCCCGTAGCCTTGTTTGTTGCGTCAAGGAATGTACAAAGCGGGTAATACTAAAACTGGACACTGGCACCAACACTTAAACATTGGCAACCAGGTCGCTTTCAGCAGAGAATGCCGAGTTACCTGTAGCAATACGGAGGCAGAAGCATCAACTTACTCCATAATTACTAATTGGGTGTTTCTTTGTAGAGCAGAAGGAAAATAACGCGCATCAGAAGCAGAGTTTTGCGCCAGAGCTTCAAGATATAGGACGCAGGACGACTGACGCAAAACGCAGTCTGGTGACAAGAAATACTGGCACAGCGTTTCGGGTCATTAGTCCTGTGCAAACGAGCACGCCCGCTCTTATAAGGCGAAAGCCGTTCATTACTTATGGGCTACAGAAATGCTCCAAGGAAATGTTCGCATAAAGTGAAAACAATCTATCGCCGCAGAGAATCAAACCACAATCTCTCCAATACCTAGCCGAGCGCTAAACACTACACCACTACACTACACTACACTACACTACACTACACTACACTACACTACACTACACTACACTACACCATCAGCCTTTGGGCACACTGGTACGAGAAATGACACCCCGTACGGGCGGCCAGACATGTCAGTACTCCGGAAACTACCAGCGTTCAATCTCCTCGCGCCTTGACCACCGACATCGTTTCATGGTGACCGTTTCGAGGATGTCGAAGGCTGCTTGGCTAGTTGTGCCGTGTGGCCGCATTCAGTCAATGGAATGACAAACGAAAGATCATGAACGTGTATTTCGCATTGCAAGACTCGGGAAGATATTGTTCGAAAACCATGAGGCGCCTGTTCTAACTAGACACCTCGTTTCCGTGAGTTGCTAAGCCTAAGCCACATTAAGCCACACATTATGTCTTCTAACGGCATCCTACGCCGGCCTGACTCCGAGTCGCCTACGTACCGACCAGCTGGCGGACTCCCTGATTGCTAGTGCACCCTGTCGAGCAGTAGCATAATTGGCGCCCTGCTATCAGTGAAGAGGACTTGTGGCGCATGCCAACAACACAACCGCTTTGCTATCACTGTGGGGAGCCCGGTCATATTCTTGGCAATTATTCGTACCGCAGGAAGAGTTTGAGTTTGAGAGTTACCACGGGACGTTCCTCGGCTCGCAATAATGAGTGGCCGCATGACATCGAGGATTACGTGGCTGATTACGAGGTAGCCCTGACGCCGCAGCAACGGAAATTACGATTATTTTCATTACCTACATATTTGATCCATGGCCCCTTTTTCCAAGCATTTCACGCCAGAAGAGCCGAGAACCAGAACGGGGGAAATCGTGAACCTGTCGGAGCTAAGACGAGAAATAACCAGCTCCGACAGCGTTCGGGTCCGAACTGCTTCTTTTGTTGCGCCGCTCGAGTTAAGGCGGCTAGTGCCATTCTTTTTCTTTGTCCGGCGCCGTGTCGTGGCTTGCGAAAAAGGCGCGGTGCGAGGGGGCTACAGGGCTCCCTCCGGTCGTGGGGAAGCCACGGGATCTGCCCATGCAACGGACAAGCTTGGTGGCAGAGTCGGCAGAGTCGAAGCGAGAGTGAGTGGAGGGGTCACGGTTTGAGGAGTGGCAATATAGGCAGGTTTCAGCCGGTCAGCAGACACATCTTCACGACCATATGTCTAGGGTGAATGTCTTCGTCGCACCCTGGAACACGCGGAACGGTCTGTCGTAGGCCAGTGTTAGGGGAGGACGGATGAGGTCACAGCGAACGAAACCATGGCTGCAAGAGTCCAAATCCTGGCTCATAAACACGGATTGAGGGTGACGATTAGCAGGGATGACCGGGGAGAAGTGTCGAAATGTGTTCCGGAGGTCCCGCAGGTAAGATGAAGCATCATGGATGAGCGAATGGGAAAAAAGTACAAGGGGTCAACGCTGCGGAACCAAATACTGAGCAAAAACATTAGGTGTGGGTGACTGAGTGCTCTCTTTTTCTTCTTCCTCAGGTCGCATGTAAATCCCCGCTTTAACCAAGCCATATGAACGTGCCTTAGTGACCTATAGGGCTAACGTGAATGCCAGTATCCTAGCAGGCTGATTCTGACATAACCATCCCATCTGAAACGAGAGACCCAAGTTGGCAGCTCCTGCCAGCCAATCTCTCGCTTTTGTGTCCCGTGGGTGTGGCCGCGCCACGCTGAAGGCTCGAAACCTAGAGTAGTATTGCTTTCGGAATAAAGGAGAGAATAATAATAAACTCTGAGATAAAGGACAGTTGGCGACTCTCATTTTCAGTGTAGGTGCTGTGACCTCGTTCGAAGGCAAATGCCAAGGGTTTATGGCCTGTGACGATTGAAAGTCCCCACTCTCAAGTAAGTGGCGGAAATGCTTGATGGCGAGGTAAAACGCATGTTCTCGACCTAAGGTGCTGTATTTAGCCTCTGGTGGCTTTAGCCTTTGTGAGAAAAAACCGAGAGGTTGCCAGCTAGAGACTGGCAGCTGAAGTACTGTGTCGACTGCAATGCTAGATGCATCAGTGACGAGGCGCAGGGGAGTGTCAGGAAGGGTATGTATAAGCATAGTGGCGTCTGTGAGTGCCTTCGCAGCAGCGAATGCAGCTGCAATGTGTCAGGCGACTCAAATTGTGCAGCTGGATCTTTTTGGTAGCGAAACGGTCGGTTAGAGGATTCAAGAAATTGACACACTTGGGAAGAATGCGGCGGTGAATGTTCAGAAGGCTCAATAATTCTCTGAGCTTCTTAAGTGGTGTAGGGGGTGGAAAATCTAACAGCAATTACTTTGCTGTCGAGAGACCGGATACCTTGTGGAATGGCAAGATGGCCTATAAACTCAAATGTAGCGGCGCTGAAAAGGCACTTGTCCGGATTGATAATGAGGTCGTATTCATCAAGATGTTAGAAAAGGGTGCACAGGTGAACTGCGTGCTTATTCTCGGAGGAGATTGCGATGAGGAGATCATTGATGTAGGCGAAAACGAAGTCGAGGCCTCGCGTAACATTTTTTTATTGTTCACGGAAAAGTCTGTGCAGCGTTGCGCAATCCAAGAGGCATCCTCACATACTCAAAGAGGCTGAATGTCGTGGTAATGGCCGTTTTCGGAATATCAGCGGGCTTTACTGTGATTTGATGGTAAGCCTTCACTAAGGCAATCTTATAGAAGATCGTGCAACCAACCAAATGTAATGAGAAGTCCTGTATGTGAGGAAGTGGATAGCGGTCTGGGAAGGTATGAGCACTGAGGGCACGGTAATCTCCACATGGCTTTTAGTCACCCGGCTTTTTCTTTGCACCATGTGAACTGGCAATGCCCAGTTGCTGGAGGAAGGGCGCACATTGCTAAGCTTAAGCTTGCGTTGAAACTCCCTGCGAGCGACAGCGAGGTATTCTCCAGACAGGCGGCGAGGGCGAACAAACACAGGTGATCCAGGTATCACGATGTGGTGGGTAGTCCAATGTTTCACCGGTGATTCTGTAGTGTGCGGCTTCGTGATGTTGGGAATATTGGCATAGATTTTCCCGTACGGCGAAGCAGGGACGAGAGCAATAAGACCAGTCGCCGAAGACGTGGAGTCTACGGCGTTGACGGAGAGTAACGTGCTGAGATCGATGAGGCGATGTGCCTGCATATCGACAGCGAGGTTGAAGAAGCTGAGGAAACCAGCGCCGAGAACAGCTTGCGAGACGTCGGCGATGAAAATTCAACAGAACGTCCGGCGCAATCTGAGGTTAAGTTTAAGAGACTGTCGGCGGTACCTGCGAATAAGGGAGTTATTTATCGCTTGCAGCGGGGAGGTCGATTCGTGGCGAGGGCAGTCTGCCCAAGCCGCTTCTATTACACTGATCTATGCTCCCGTGTCAACGAGAAAGCAAGCGCCAGTGATCTTGTACGAAACATAAAATAGGCGGCATGTCCGTCTACCAGTACCACTTGCCACCGTCAGTGGCTGGTCGCAGCATTTCCCGTTCAGGAGCACGGGTGGGTGCACTTTCCAGCAGCGCTGTCGAAAATACGATGGTACCAGCACACATCCGAGAAGTCTTGCCGCGCTTCGAATGGTTGGAGTTACGGCGAAGGCTACGGTGCCAGGGAGTGGCGGCGGGACTAGAACCTCAGAGGAGAACGGCGTGGCAGGGGCGCGACGTCATCAAGCCGCCTGGCTAAAGCATTCAGTCGCTCTTCTATGCTCACAAGCTGGGTGGCTGTGGTAGCAGTGGAAGGCGGAGCAGTCACGGCGCTGACGCTGGCGTGCCTTCAGTAATCCGCAACACCTTTCTTGAGTCGGCGAGCTTGTCCAGGGTGACATCACCCGCAGCCGGAAGGATGATGACCATGGCCTGGGGAAGTCGTTGGAGAAAGTACTCACGTACTAAAACTGCTGGACCCGAGGGGGTGTCTCGAAGCAGCTGTCGCATGCGACGGCGGGGCTGCGACCGCTGCCGCTAGTGGAAATGCGCCTCAGCCTGGAGGATCCGGGAAAGAGGGCCTTCGGGCCAATATGGTGGCAGGTTGACTGGTTGAAACGCTGCCAACGAATGGCCGTTATGCGGAGCGTCCTGGGGCGGGTCACCGGCGACAGGAGGGGTGGGAAAGCCATCGGAACCCATGTAGGAGGGCGAGGTTGCGTGGTCGATGCCGCAAATATATCGAAGCTAAGACGAGGAATAACCAGCTCCGACAGCTTTCATTTTTGAAAGTTTCTTTACATTGCGCCGCACGCGCTGAGGCGCCTAGTGCCAACCTTACCCTTTTCTAGCGCCGTGCCGTGGCTTGCGCTAAGAGAGCGGCGCAAGGGGCGCTACAGACTCACTGAAAACCGGTGGGTACCCGGCGGCACCGGGAATCGAATCTGGTGCCTCCCGAATGCGAGGCCAAGCTCTCTACCACTAGGCTACTGCTCGGATGCTTTATTGCCCGCAGTCGACCCTCTTCCTCTCGTCAGTTCAGAGGCACGTCCCCTCGCTGGTGAAGGTGACCTCCGGGAGTAAGGTCGCCGCTACTGCTTAGATTCAACAGCTTCCACCTGACGAGTTGACGTGACGACCCGAGCCCCGCTTTAACCAAGCCATATGAGCCTGCGTTCATGGCCTAGAGGCAACGTGAACACAAGGGTCCTGGAAGGCTGATTCTGTTATCACGTTCCCATATCTAAGGATAGTCCCGAGTCGGCAGCTCCAATGTTAGGTAGCCCTAGGTCATGTCATCCGCCGGCTATCGACCGCTGGCGTCATGCTCATGATGTTTCACTCACAAGGTCAACGCTGGCAGCCGATTCCATGTTTTCAGTGAATAGGTTCGTTAAGGTTGCCGCGTTAACAAATTACAAGGAGTATCATCATGTACTGAAAAAAAAAAGTAGCCGCTTTTCGTTGTGCCTACATCAAAGCGCGGAAGCCGGGGCCGGGATTGAACCCATGCAGTTGAGAACAGAACTTTAGTACTGGAAACACTAAATTACGGCGTCGAAGCATTTGTGTGAATTTACAAGGTAATTAGGCCCATAGTGTTTAGAAAATGACGCATTACTTGTGATGCAATATGCAATCGTCTTCCGGCATGTTTCCTACATGGTTGCAGCTGGACCTGAGAGTTACCAAATTTGTGTTAAACCGTCCTTTGTGCAGAAAATTCGGCATCGGTATTCTGAGTTACCTATCACGGGCGTGGTTGCGGCAGGTGACAGCGGATACGGCAAGTACTAATTCGTCATAGGATTGTGCGACGTCATGTGACCACGAGACTTGTCCGATGTGACAAGAGCTGCGAACTCAGGCTTCTCAACCTTAACAACCCGGTAATCGAACCTGAAGATTGGGACATGTTACTCCTCGTCCACAAAGGCTTCTTCAAATGGGGTGTACGTCTTGTGGTCTTACATGCAGTGCGGTAGGTTACAACTGTATGCTAAAAAGTATGCACGTGATAATAAAGCGACTAGTGATTAAGCTAGTTGCAAGCGAATGTGCTCAAACGAAGATATTCAAGGGTAGCTGTGGTAAGGAGCTGTTAACGTTTCCACATCCTGCCCTTAAAGGCGGAGTCTAAGTGTCCCCCATAGCGTTTTGTTCCTTTTAGCTGCGGAACATAATTTATGTAGATAGAGAATGTATACAAGTTGCTAACCAAGTTCATTCTCAGTGTAATGAGTTTTCCTTGTGCTTATATATTATGTGTCTTGGTAATGAAGACTCGATGTTTTATATATTATTGCGCAAGCAATTTCGCAGTTTACACGGCGCGTTATGATGATGCTAATAGCTCGGCTGCGATTCAAGTTGTCCTGTCCTGTTGTGTTAAAGGCTTAAGTATTTCCGGCTCCTCAGTGTGTATGTATAGTTCTATAGCCTGCGGCAGGCCAAACATTCTGAAGCAGTTATTATGTGAAAATAATTGCACGTGGCATTTTTTTTTCAGTAGCGTCAGCGGCTTTAAAATTGCGGATTAACTTTCATGTTGAAGAGAAGGCAGACATATCAATCAAGCGATCAATTTTACTAACCGGTATAAAGCACTGCTACGAGTGAAATGAGAAATATTGCTTCACGTTTCTTTTCCAGTTAAACCTGTTTCAGTTTCTAGGGGTTAACGTCTATTGATGTACATGCACTCATATATCACTGTATGAGAGTGCCTTGATTCAGGACTGCCCGAATACGGGGTCATCGTAGACGAGGTGATCGAACCCATCTCCGGGATCAGCAGTCAAGCGTTTGAACCAATATTGGGTTGTTTGTAAGAGACTATTTCCTCAGGCGTGAGAAGCAATGAATGTCACCGTAGTCGAGGGCTTTGAATATTTTGAGTACCGTAAGATCAACATTAGCTTAGAGTCATAACCGTGTAGCTCTCTTCACAAATAAAAATATAATGTGCGATTACTGGCATGATTGTGTGGCAATCTCGTTCGTTCAAATTTTCCAATGAATATTTTGAGTAAGATGAAAGTTTTTAAATCTTCAAACAGGCTGGTATGGTCAGACGACCTTTCAATAAATTTCGCAAAGCATTTTTGTCAGATTTTCGCTCATGATTACATTGGTGCATAATCACCCTGTTTCCTAAATCGCTGTCATGATTAGTTTCCTCCACAGAATAACTATACGTACGGTAATGCAACCGTAGGCAGACGTATTTTGAATAATACTTCAATCGTCTTAATTGTCGCCGCTGGAGCTTTGTGACCCAAATAGCGTTGTGCAGCATATGGAATTCATCATGCGGCCATTACATCTGATCTGACTACAGGATAATGCCTTAGCTTTTTTATGTTGAAATCCATTTCACTTAATAATAAAATTTCCCGGCGGATATAACGCACCACATTTTGTCGGCCCCATAGAGGCCGCACGGTCAACTAAACATTGCCGGCTTCTGCTCTTTGGCTTTTGAGATGACTATTTCACTCAACTTGGTTCAATTTGTCTTCTGGGTCCTCCCATTCCTGTAAGTAAGCAATTAGAAGGTTGAAGTAAAGCCTCATGGTTGCTGTTCGAATTGTATGAGTGGCTGTTGGCTTCGATACTTGGCCAAAGAGGAAGCGTAGCTTGCATGAACAGTGTTACGTACCCCATGAAATGCTATTTAATAATACTAGAAAATGCGTATGAGCAAACGGCATGCCATCAAAGATCTCCGGCAAGCAAAAAATTTAACCAAGCTTCTCTAACATCGAACATATGCTGAACGAAAATAATGCTCATCCTTTCCCCTCTCAACTCAACCCACGCGGGCGCACAAGAAAAAATGAAATCTACTGACGACGGTGCTCTACCACGGCCCGTCACGCCCTCGTAACTTAAGAGCATCCAACTAGCGGGAGTGCCCAGCATGATCGAATGACGTCATGGGGGAGGCTTGCACTCGATGTGTCGCCGAAATTGGTTGCAGATGATCGCTAAGAGCACTTTAAATGTTAGTTAAATTGAACATGACAGGAATACTTACAGTGACTACCTCTATGGATTTATTGCGTTGGATCGTTACCGCAAGTAGCGTTGCGGTGGCCCTTAACGAAAGAACGAAAAATAAACGCTTTTTCCGTACAGTGAGAGGGCACAAAACATTTTAGACGCGTTGCTGCTACTTTAGTCGGAATTTTGTGCGTACCTATAAAAATAGAAGTTTTCTTTTTGTAATCCGGAGAAATGGGAAAATGGGTTCATTAGATCGAGGAGTCACGTCACGTTTTAGCTGTCCTGACATTCGGTACGTTTAGTCGTGGCCTTGTCTAGCGTTATGAACAGTGATTTACTGTTGGTCTCTCACCTCTGCTTCCTACGAACGGAGGAGTGAAAGCGATGTCACACGGCTTCCAAGAATGAAACACGAGATGGCTGAAGCTTTATATTATGGAATAAATGGCCCATTCCTTTGCAACTAATCAGTGTTGCACATAATACGCTCAATTATTACCTTCATTCAAAGTAAGCCAAAGAAGCTTTGAAGGGAAGCCTCACTCCGCTAGACATCGTTTCGGCAAGTGGACACTTCTTCAGCTGATACCCAGGATGGAGACGTCCAATAGTCAAAAGGCTATGGAGAGGGCTGATGCTCTCTCTTAATCCTTGTTCGGTTTCCTCATACTTTTTGTGCCAATCTTCTACACCCTATTTTACAATGAATTATTATTAGGAGTCATATTTCAAACCTCGGGTTTCAACGCGTGATGCTGGCCTTCTGCAGGATGAAGTCACCAGTGGTTAACATCTCGACATTACTGAGACACAATAGTAGTCACGCTGGGTGTTCATAGAGACAGTAGTGAGGTTTTGAAATAAGCTTGTCGAGCGTATTATTGAAGTGACTGTGATCAACTATGAACGTAAAGGTCCCTCTCGCTGCAGCGTGATGAATATTCAATCGAGGAGTATTGAACGGAAACTCAGCAGCTAGAAATTATACGTAGTCCTACCTACGAGGGAAACGTCACATGTTGCACCACTTTTCACAGTTGTTTTTCAGTCTAGCCCTGGCTGAAGTTGCGACTGGCGTGGACTCAAGTCATTTGCATCCTTGATATCTCAGAATATGAGAAGTAGGTTCAGGTAGCAGTTAAAATATTTTATCCCCAATGCTTTCTCGTGGGTGCTTGCAAATAGATGATGGGTCCTTACTGAGTTATACAGATAAAACATCAACAAGAAACACTGTGCGTGCATGAAGCCTGCTTCGATCCAGCTAGCGCTGTCGAGCAGGTGCAACGGCCGGAATATTAAATATCTATGAGTTCACTCGCCTATTCTTTGTCGTATTGAGTACAAAAGAACACAAAGAACTTGTACATTTACACCTGGAGATAACCTACGACGCGCTCCAAACATTGCTTGGTTGAAAATGCTTTCCTGCTAAAGGACATGTGGTGCTTATCAGAATCATCAAGTATCTCAGCCAATGAAGCGTTGAAAGGTAAAGTGGACACTCAGATGCTGATGCGACCTGTCTTTTAAGACTTCGTAGCTATCGACTGCCTGAACAAGGCAACCACACCGTAAAGGAAAGAGAGTGCCTTTGAATCCAAGAAAGGTGTCAGCAAATTTTTTTTCATGCACTTAATCTTATTTCAGCAGTTACCTTGAAGAGAATTTACCGGTATTTTGTATAAAAACACGCGTTCGCGCCAATGATGGGAACCAAATCAACGGACTCTGAGCACACTGTGCGAAGTTCCAACTGCTGGAATGACTACCCTTTATTATTTTTGCGTGCTGACGGTACTCATGGGTTTGAATATGAGCCTCGTGCTTAGCATACATATCCACTGCCATTCGTCTATAAGAGCTGCAGATCGGCTCTAAGCAGCAGCGACTATACGTTCTTAATGTAAAGTGTATTAGGCCCCTGTTACCTTACTTGCCTTGTCAGATGGAGGGGAGGGTGCACTGGGTGCAGCCCTCCTGTGAGGGTACATACCTCGATCAACAACCATCATCATCCTACGGCAACCCCGGGAACCTCCCCCCCCCCCCCCCCCACACACACACACACCACAGGGGTGGGGAGGTTTTTGTTTCGGGGAGCGGGCGTTATCCCAGCCAAGAGGCTCATGCAATCTGGATTCGCTCCGCCGGGAGGGGTCCGCAGTGCCAATGCACCGCCCCCGCATCGCCCCGGCGGATCGAAGCCTGACGCGAGCAAGACTCCTAATAGGAGACCTCTATTCTTCGATTCTTTTCCCTGAATATAATCATTGTGTGTCCCCATTCTTCATAAAACTTCTTTGCGCCAAGGTGCCGTACTTCTCGCTGAAGGTGGAACCAAAGCTCCTTTGTGATCTTATTCTTCACTTCGAGGAGACACGGCATCTTGGGGCTGAAGGCAGCGCGGCATCTCGCTGCCCATATTTGGTAGTTGATTTCTGCGACTGCCAAGACGAATTGTTTCCGTGCTTCACTTGGCAGCGCATTGAGGTACCTCACCGTGCAGTACGGGATGCCTGGAAGATTGAACAAATCTCTCAGTCGATCGAGGAGCCCAGTTGGCAGGGTGCAACCATAAAAAATGTGCTCTGCGGTCTCTTGCACTCCACAGAATGGACAGGTGTAGATTTAGCCCGATAATCTTGACACGAATGCTCGTCGGCGGATTGGAAGTTACCCTCGTGCAAATCGCCGCATCAACGACGCGCGACGCGCATCGAGGAAATGAGCAGTGATGAAACTCCACATGGCGTGCTCGGCGGGCATTAGTTCTTTCGATAGGTGTTTCGGAAGTGCTGGTGTCAGTACGTCAAGTGGACTGGCAAGCGACGAGTTTGCGCAGCTACAGTATTGTTTACTGCTGTTAGCGTGTGCCATATGCTAGTGTTGGAAACTCTGAAAGCATGGTAGCATGAAACACATTTCTGCATGGTGGTTCGCTTTGTGCTGCATCGAGTGAAAGCTACATAAACCGGCTTTATTTCCTGATCAGAAGCTAATGTGGAGTTCTTCATTTCACGTAAGCCCGTTTTGTTGCCCCAGATAACCAAGCCCTCTTTTTATATGCAGAGTGACCTCACGTGATCTCGTATGTGCGGAAGAATCAAGTTTGTCGAACGAAGGTTAGTAGGCATGGAGCACTTGTTCCTACTGTCACTTGCTTGCGCATAGGCAAAAAATATCGCGCCTCGGTCTCGTTATCGAAACAGTATTTTGGAATACGATTTCCAATTATGTGAAACAAAACGAAGGCCAGTGAAGCGTTTTAGAAACGTTATAAAAGAAGAATACCAGGGTAACATCGAGATATATAATTCGATAAATTTGTGTCGAAGAACAAACGTGAGTTAATTATGTCCGAGCCAATTTTGCATTTGTTTTTCAGACAAGAAATGAAACTTATAATTGTGCTATGAAAAGTCAGGCTTAGTAGAGCTCATAAAAAGCCAATGATCTATCTTTTGTTAGAACTGCTGATAATTAGACTTGCTGTATCAGAACGAGAGGGAACGGGTCGTAATATGAGGTATGGAACAATACGTACTATTCTGCTACTTTTTGAAATCATTTGCTCTTAAGGACATCTTTAATTGCACGTTAAAGATCTCCAGGTGGTTGACATTTTAGAAGCCCACCACAATGGCGTCCCTCATTGAGTTGTAAAACAAAACAAAACAAACCAAAACAAAATGAAATAAGAAAACCGTTCAAAAACTTCACATTGTGACCCACGAGAGTATTGACGCAGATAAAATAAACGGATGCTCAGTTGTCACGCACCGATATTTTCCTCCCGATGCAGATATGGCAATTTCAGCAGTATTGGACTACTAATAATTGTTGCTGCTGCGCAGTACAGGCGTTGGCACGAACAGGTTAGCTTTTGTTGGTTGCCACTTGAATAAAGTGGGGCAGATGCATGAGATCTAAATCATCTGCTCTCTTCGCGCTTCACAATGAGGAATCATTTGCATAATTTTTGTGCTTGCGTCGTTCTCCACTGTGGAACGCAGTGATTTATACGTTTATACATTTCATTAAATACCTCCTTGAAAGGTAGTATTTGCTGAGAAACTGAGGCCTTAGAATGAGGCTTTAATTATTTTCCCAGTTTGGAATTGTCCTCTGCTATTAAAATTCATTATCTGCCATATCTCATGAAAAGACTTTTGGTGAAACCAAATTTATGAAAAAAAAAAAAAACATTAAACAGCGGTTGAACTTGGTTGAGCACGGACATATTTCAGAAGCGATATTTAGCACGCGTTTAACTAAGTATTTTACATATTGAGCTCACCTCAGGCACGTCTTGCCATGCTTGCCATCTATTTAATTTGTACTATAGACTTTTATTAGGACAACTGAGGCCTAATTGACATCGTTAGTTTAACACTGTATGACGCTGTAAGGTGATAAAGACGACGACATCCAAAGCGGAGCAATGCACAATCAAACCCACTGCCGCGAGTTTTCTTAGAACGGCTTCTGAAGGGGGTTTGGGATCAAACCCAACGAAAGTCAATAACTCGGACGCACACGAAGGGAGCGAGCAGCCACAGCTATCAAGAAAAGCAGAGGAAATTCTTTGACATTGATAAATGTGAACTAATAAGGTAATGCTGAAGATGTGGGACCAGAACCGCAGAAAAGAATCACATGCGCTTATCGGAATGGACCCATGACCGTGAATTTAAATCAAAGGAGAGAGCGAAGCCTCAGGAGGCCAAAGCTTCTACAAAGGGACTTATCGGGGTGGTCCCGGTGTCGAAATATCGATAGGCATATGGTGCGCTTTAGGTAGTCAGCCATCGCATTAAGCTTCGTGGGTTTGTACTGACCATGCCACTCAAGTGTGTTCGAAAGGTGCGAAACCGAAACATTGTTGACCTAATAAATATATTACATTCTTTAAACATCACAGGTACTACATTAAGGCGTGCTGTGTCTTCTAGAATAATGTAGAACGATGATTGAAACCTTGCAAATTTGCCGTTTGCAGATTCACTTCTTGTAAGCTCCCGAGCAGATCGAGCACCTACGCCGCCTGGCTCGCAACCGCGTCTCAGGAGGAGACCAATTGTCTCGGGCGACAGAGCTCCACTTGTTATGGGGAACATGCATGGTCCAGTGTTTCACCTACCTACGCCAACTGGGTCCCAGCCTCGTCATCCTTAGCAGCCTACTCCTAGTGGACCATTGCCTGTAGGCCCCCAGCGTCGTGGTCAGCCACATATTCCGCCGAGAGACGTTAGTCCACCACATCAACATAGGCCGATGAAATGAATTCATAGAATTATTATAACGCAAGGACTCCACGTCTCACGGCTGCATATCCTGCGGATTAATAAATTAAACCTACAACCAAGAAAAACATACTAATTTATGGTGTTGCGGTTCTATTTTGTATTCAATTTAGCTTCGACTTTTCGATGGCTGTAATGTGAAAAAGTAGCCGCAATAGCCGTATTCGTTCTGACACCTCACCCCCCCCCCCTCCCTTGCATCAACACAACGTTAATGGTTCCACACAGTCTTTGGCTTTTATTACTGCCTTACACATGATAGTCTCAAAAGGCAGTTAATGAAATTTATGGAACACGTCGACTTCGATTTAATTCCCACTGTGTATTTAGCATCGCAAATGCGTTCGCATAACGTCGATTGTTTTCGTCACGAGGTTCCTTAATACCTCTCGTATTCTAAGCGCCATTATACTATCTGCTCCATGGGCTTCTGGGTCATAAAGCAATTCGCACTTTAAAAAGGTGCTCTGTATTTTTCTCCCAGCTGTAGGGCATGTGTTGAATCGCTACCACTTCACTTGAAGTGAGAAAAGGTTGAAAAAAAAATTGTACTTGTTTAATAAAGGATTCGAAGTGTCTCAGTTCTATCTACAGCTTCGTTACGTGGGCCAGACGAAAAACATATGGCCTGGAAAATTGTGAAAACATATTGACTTATCTCAGTATGGCTGAGCTCGTGATAGTTTTCTGTAGTTTCCTGTGAATAAGCAGCGCGGAGCAACAGCTACAGTGCTCACGGTGGGACGAGAAAGGATGACTGGATGGTACGAGCGCTGAACTTTTTTAAAAAAGGTCGTCTTTTGCTTTGATGAACAACTACTTATGACTAGTTAAATCCGCCATTCTTTTGCAATGCTTGGTGCACAGACGAATGAAGGGAAGCAAGTGAGCGAACGAGTGTATGTATAAGCAGACGCATCTGCCGCAACATGCAGGGATGTCACACAGAGCAAAACTTATAGGATGATATAATGCTTGATATAAATTATACTTTGCAAATTTCTAGAAAACGTGCTAATAGGCACGCGGAACCCACATTCACACACAATGTGGACAGGGCCACTAATTGAGATGACAATTGCCGCCGTCTCAGATGCTTATAGGATAAAATATAACAGTGAGTTTTTGTACATAGATGTATTCTCATTTTGAGACTGCTGCTCATGCTAGCATCCATCTAGAGCATCCAAATTCCGAGATATTCGCCACGAAAGTTTCAAGTTTTCAGCTCGATCTTGGCCTCAAGAATGGCGATAAAGTTCTAGCCTCGAACCAAAAGCGAAACAAAACGCCATGCACTAGGGAATATAGATCGGATGAAGCCAACTTCGTTAATTCGGCTACCATGTTTGTTGTTCCGGACTTCGAGGGTTAAAATTTGAGCGATAATTTTTAGGGTCAAATTCCCTTATAAACCGGGTTATTCAATGTTATTCAGCTAAAATGAAAATACGTTTGGTGTTTACGGGTTATTTTTGCTTGTAGTATTTGAAATTATCTAGGTGATAAAAGCACGAAAAAAAGTTTGTGCCAGACACAAAGTGCTAGATTATTTTTATATGCTCATTGTTCTCCTTAAACAAGAGTTAGTGGGCTGTTGGCGTCCCGAGCTGTGCATTGGATAGGATATTTCTTTTCCATCCCCATGCCTTATAATTGTTTGGTTGTACATATCTTCCCTCCCTGCCCACAAGTCACGCAGCGCTAGTTGCAGGACCATGATTGAGGGCCACCTCCTAACTGTGAGGAGTGTGTCACTATCACCATCATCATCACTGCTACCAGCGGCACTAAGTCCACTGCAGGGCGAAGACTTCTCCGATATTACTCCAAGTAATCCGGTCCTGTGTTAGCTGCATCGACTTGACCCCTGCGAACACCTTAAGCTTATCCGCCCATCTCACTTTCGGCCGCCCATCGCTATGCTTTCCTTCCCTTTATATCCAATTTGTTACCCTTAACGATAATCGGGGATTCTCCCTTTACACTACATGCCCATGCCCATTTCTTCTAATTAATTTTTTCTAGAATGCATTGACTCAAGGTATTGCTCTGATTCACTCTGCACGCTTCCTCTATTTTAACGTGCATAGTGTAGCTCTCGGTTTAGTTTTGACATGCTTTTAAGTGGTAGTGAGAAATCATGCTTTATGCAGATCAGTCAGTGTTGCTTTACTAGTTGTAAGGGATTTTATGTTTTTGAGGAATAGCATGATAAGGTGCCCCAGATGGCTGGAGGTACGCAGATGTAAAGCCATTCTTTAAACAATCCTACAAGCATGTTTGCGTTGCATAAGGGCCACTTTTCTAATCTGGCATCCAAGTGTCTTAAGAAAACTCTATTGCGATCTGAACCTTTTCATTAGTGGCGCAAAAGTTGATAGCACCTGACTAATCGGCAGGCACTCAAAGGAAAAGTTTGGAGTTACACAAAATTGTTAGGACAAGAGCTCGCAAAATTATGCTTTCGCACTGACAAGTACCAGTATATTAGCCGTCTATCACGACGATGTTGAAATAACCATAATCGTTTCTTGGTTACTTTCACGCCCTTGCCAAGACAAAAGCTCCCATGAGAGTAGCAAATCTGTGTCTCAGATAGTAACTTAAAGCTTTGAAGAGCGCCGACTTTCCAGCTTGCTTTGAAATTATTTTGATTGAAAGACATGTAAATTCAAAAGGAGTGATTGCTTGAACAAAAATTCAGGGGAAGGAGCATAGATATGGTGGAAGTTTCGCGGACGAATAATGGTAGGTCTTCGCATAGAGGGATACGTGGAGTCACACGCCACTTCGTCGCTTAAGGTATATCCAACGGGACGTCACGTCGGCGCTGTGCTTGTCGACGCGCAAACTTCGTGGGAAAAAATGTATGTATCATGGGTTAGGAGCTGATGACTGGGCGCTCTGTTGGATGGGCGCGTTGCCTGAGTCCCAGGGCACTCCATTCGGTTTGTTTGTCCTTCTGCGCCGATATTACGTAATGATGGCCCCTCAAATCCGCTGTCGCTTCCTCCATCACAAGGTTACTGACCTACTCATAGAGCGCCGCCAGCTCTCCACGTATGAGTCTCGGGGTGCAAGGCATAACTTAAGAGCCATCGCACCATGCGTCGGTTTTTACCACCGTGCTCTTTGTGTGTGGCGCAAAACGAAAGCAGCAAAGTTTAAGGAAGGTTCATGCTAGGAATAAACATATTCGTTTAGAAGACTGCAGCTCCTAAAGTGAGAAAATGCAGCCAATCGAAAGGTGCTGCAGGCTTTACTGTAAGTTGGGGAGGATGTGAAGGCCGCCAAGGGTGGTAGGATTGTTGTACATAAAACCGTGCCGTGGGGGCAAAACTATGCAGTGGTTGTAAAGAACACTACACGTGCATTGAGCGACATGGGTCCAACCACGGTAGCTGGACACTCGGACTCTCGTGCTCGGACTCGTGGGGTTGCAATGTAGCAGTCGCCTCCAAATAACAGACGCTCCCGCGAAGTATGAGGCGATATATGAATTGACTCGACCTGGGCCGCAAAAGTCAAAGCAAGTACCAATGGCGGTTAGTTGGTTGAACATTGCAAGAAATGTGCTCGCAACGCAATACAGAGACACACAAGAGAGCAGGAAACACGTACTCAGGACACACGCGCACTGACAACTATGGTTTGTTCATAACAGATAAAAGAAATCTCGCAAACGCAATGCAGAAGCAGTGCAACTCTCCAGGCACATACACTCCTTCATTAACTGTGCATAGCGTAGCGAAAAAATGTCTTGAAAAATTCTGGAAATCACCGCAGTGTTGGGTTTGATTCACCTCGAAACACTGCGGTGGGCGAGGAGGGCTGAGCGGCATTCGGTAGAAGATTGCATGCCTTGCCTTAAGCGGCCCATACCATTGCCTTACATGGGGTAGCGTTAAGCATTGCTCTAACCTTCAGACAATATAAGTAATTATATATTGGCCGATTGGGTAGTACTCCAGACCCACCCTATACGGCGGCATGACCGCAGAAGTCACAGCATCGCCGACCTGTTAACAAAGGTCGTCCAGCCAACTGAGAAACGTGTGGAGTCAAGGAAACCGGCGGTACCACCGGCCCTGCAGGGTCACGAGAAATGTCTTTCCCATTGGGAAAGTGTTTTCATTCCAGTGCCTTTACAGCTCCTGCCCTTACTGCGCCCATCAATGAGGGGCGCGGCAAACCTGGGCTCCGTCACTCAGCAGCAGCTAGCTGCCTCGCACCTGCTGCCTGCCCTCATCAAAGCCTTGTGTGTTTGGCTCGGTGCAGGTACGCGTGTAACGGGTTAACACAACCATATGAATGTTCAACGCTTGAGAACAAATTGGAATGGTTTTTTGGTGAAAGCAACACTGCGCTAGGCTTTCAAGCCGTTGGCGTGGCACCGTGGCACCGCGGCCCCGTGGAAGACGAAGAAGAAGAAGACGAAGAAGAGGAAGAGGAAGAAGAAGAAAACGAAGAAAAAGAAGAACGCTGTGTCATTCGAAGCTAATGCTTTCATTTCACATTCGGTTCAGCAGCGTTGAACCATAACATTTTTTTATTTTCATAGTCCGCACTTCATTTTTTATTTGTGCATGTCGACTTCGCGGATGACGTGTGGTTCACATGAAAACGAATTACGATAGCACACAAAGAAACAGATGAACTGAGCTTTACTTATTTATTTATTTTATCCTCAGACCCGTTAGGCGTACCAGAGGGGATCGGGTATAACATACACGAAAAGAGTCAAAATGCAGCAGATAATAAATAAAAGTAGTACAAGCACACACTTATATAACATCTATAACAGAATTTCGAAAGGCAACAGTATCAGTAATTTCAGCAATATTATAGGGAAGGTGATTCCAGCTGACACAAGTTTTATTTATGAATGAGTCATGAAAACAACTTGTGTGACAAGCAGGGATGCAAACTTTTTGGCGGTGATCAATGCGTGCTGAAATATACGGTGGTCTTTTTTAATAACTTTTCTTTAAGACAAGAATTATGATAAATCTTGTGAAAAGTACAGAAAGAAGCTATTGACCGGCGATGAGAAAGAAGGGGGAGGGAAAGGTTAGCTTTCATGGCAGTAACACTACCAGTGCGATGGTAGTTGGAAAGTATGAAACGACAACCGCGGTTTTGAACAGATTCTAAGTCAGAAATGAGATTCGACCCCGGGGTTCGAGACCGATGCCGTATATTCTAATTTAGAGCGGACCAATGTTTTGTAAAGTAGTAATTTTAATGAACTTGGAGCACATCAAAAATTTCTGCGAATATACCCAAGCATGCGGTTGGCATTATTTAGGATGTAGTCAACATCGGTTTACCAAGAAAGGTTCGAAGAGACGTGAACACCCAGATATTTATAAGACGACACAGTTTCAAGAGAGATGCCATTAAGGGGGTAGCTAGACTGTGTAGTAGGTAGTCGAGAAAGGGGCAAACGCTTGCATTTAGTAGTGTTTAGCTTCATATTCCACAGGCGACACCATTCCATTACCTTGGTAATATCTGACTGAAGAACAGATACGTCGTTATCATTAATTATTTCGCGGTAAATAACACAGTCATTGGCAAAAAGACAAACGGAAGACGATATATTAGTTGGTAAGTCGTTTATATAAATGAGAAAAAGGAGGGGCCCAAGGACGGAACCCTGAGACACACCAGAGAAAACCGGCGAAGCATCAGAATTAACGTTATTGGCTTTTACGAACTGACTTCGGTTAGAAAGGAAAGAATGCAACCATGCCAATAATGTGGAATCGATGGTAAGTTTTTTTAGTTTTAGAAAAAGAAGCTCATGAGAAACCTTGTCAAATGCTTTTGAAAAATCTATAAATATACAATCAGCCTGAGACTCACGATCTAGAATGCAATGGAAGTCATTTGTGAAACATATGAGCTGTGCTTCGCATGAAAAAGATTTGCGGAAACCGTGCTGGGCATTACTCAAAAAGTGATTAGATTCTAAAAAGGCAACAAGATCAGAATAGATGACATGTTCCATGATTTTACGCGGAATGCTTGTGAGCGATATAGGGCGAAGGTTATCAGGGCAATGTTTATCTCCAGACTTGTGCAGTGGAATCACCTTCCAGTCATCGGGAATGCAACCTGTTTCCAAAGACTGTTCAAATATTTTGGTAAGGATGATTGAAGTTTATATCTTTGTATTAACAAGAAATTTGGAAATAATGTTATCGATGCCACAGGAGGAGGAAATCTTAAGGTTTTCAATTATTCTCAGAATACCAGTTGTATCAAAAAGAATTGGATCCATGGGAAAAGCATCAAGAACGTGACTCTCATGATTGGTAGGGGAAATATTGCTAAAAAAAAGCACCAACACAAACACTATTCAGAACACTCGCAACCCCACAAACAAACCAAGCAACATTATTTAGGTGTAAATGCAACACCGTCAGAAGATCGAAGTAATATTTATGAAGTATCTTTCTTGTGGACAGTGTTCCAAAACTGTCTAGGTTTATTAATCAGTAGAGCAGGCAAGGTAGTGTTAAAGGAGGAGTCCTTAGCGTTTTTCCGAGCCAGTTTGTACTCGGCGGCAGCAGAAAGGTAGGCATTCCAACGTTCTTGAGAGGGCGATAATTTGGCAGAGCGAAACAAACGGTTTTCCTTCTTGGATAGCCTTTTTAAAGTGCTATTAAACCATGGAGATTGTTTATTGCACCGCAAAAGTCTTAGCGGCACAAATTTATTAGTGATACGTTGAACAGTGTACCTAAACAACTGCCACTTAGTGTCAACAGAACACTGTGAAAAGTCTGGTAAATCATTGTTCAAAAAAAGAGCTAGTTTATGATTAATGGCATCATAGTCGGCTTGTTTGTAATCTCTAATAGACTTGAAATGGCTGCGGCGATTAGGAATATGCATTTTTACATCGGAGTGATCACTAAGACCAGGTAAATATGAGATAGAAAAGATAAGATAAAGTGCGTTACAGAGAGGAGTGGGTATAACATACACGAAAAGACAAAAAGCGGCAGATGATGGTGAGGTTCGAGTTGGTTTAGTAACCAACTGCAACAGGTTGAAGTCAAAACAGGTTGGCAAGAAATTATTGCATTCAGTAGAAAAGGGGCGAGGATAAGGCAATGTATTAGTCCACACGATACTGGGATAATTGAAGTCATCAGCTAGAAGAATTGGCGTACCCGGATAACGTACTGGGATCCTGTTAAGAGCATCATGCAAATTGTTGACGAAAGATGCACATGAAGACGGGGAACGGTGGCATATTCCTAGAATTAGTTTCTTACAATGAACACAAAGTTCGACCCAAGCCAACTCTAAAGTGTTTGGAAGAATAATGGGGGAAGACACGATATTATTGGCGATGGCTATTAGGACACCTTCTCCACTTCTCTGACCTCTATCAGAACGATGAACATTGTAACGCTTCTTGCAATGAAACATTTCCTTGCTTTTTATCTTAGCAGAAAGCCACGTTTCTGTCAATAATACAACATCGGCAGCACATGAATCAATGACACAGTTTAGATTTTCCCGCTTAGGTATTATACTTCTTATGTTTGTAAAAAGAAATGAAAGTGCTGTCTTATCACAAAGCGCCCGTCTACTGCCCCTCCCACATTGTTATGGTGAAACCCGTGGCAAGATAGTCGTAGCGCGAGCTGATTCTTGGTGAGAGGCCGATAAAACTCTCGGTGGGCCAGCTTGATCAAAAACGCTATCATGAATAGGGCCATAGCCGTAGCATTTGTCGTTACTAAACAGTTCATTATACGTCTTCCTGGCCACTCTTGTCTGCCAAGAACAATCTTCACTTACAGTTACCTTTTTATCTTTATGTTTGGCAGACTGGACTAAGATCTGTTGTTTTGTTTTGAAAGACCGGAACGTCACAACAATCGGACGACATTTTGCGTCCAAAAAACTGCCAATCCTGTGAGCTCGTTCAACCACGTCCTTTGTACGAACAGGAACAAAGCAGCCTGAAATTAGGTTCAATAATTTTTCTTCCGATTCATCCCATGTTTCGGACATATAGTCGGGTATACCATAGAAAAGAAGATTGTCCCTTCGCTGCCTGTCTTCCAGCTCAGCTTGTCCAAGACGTATCTTGTTACTTTCATTGAGAAGTTTATTCGTTAGCTCATGCAAACTACGTAATTCCTGATGGGCACCATCACTGACAAATGATTTAGATTCCACTGCCGATAGTCTTGCGTCAATATCAGCAATATTTCTAATAATATATTCCTGATTTAGTTTTATTTCATTTATAGAGGCTATTAAATGCGATTTCTCTAATTTCATTTTAGCGGTCCTTGAATTAACGCCTTCTAATAAAGTCAACATGTCATTAGGCTGTTTCTGCATAGAATTATCGAAAGTGCCGTCCTTGGACCGCGTGACAACACCAGCGCCCATTTCAGGTCCAGTTCAATATCCTCCGACACCAAAAGCACTTGTGTAGAAACATCGATGCACTAGACAAGTAAAAGCAAAAGCATTCCCGGGTGTGGGAACAGCAGTAGGCACGAATTGCTGGATTTCTTAGCGAGCATGGAAACATTATTACTAACCTGCACGAAGAAACGCATGCTGTGAAACAGCCGAATGGCGACGCTGTCCCCACGTCCACTTAAAGGCGCGGGTGGCTGCAGTTCCTTTTTATCCATTGGACTGGATTGGACTGGTACTGAGGCTTCCCTTTTTTACCAGGTGGACCAGAAAGGTCCTAGCCAAGTCAAAGCCCTACTGTAACGGAGTCTGTCCCGCCATGGCGCAAAGCCACCAACACTACCTTGTATGCCTTATCTAGTTCTCAAGGCGTCGTTTGGTTGTCTTCACAGCCACAGCCCTCTCATCTCACTGTGTCGCATCACTGTCCACCGGAGCGTCTCCTTGCGGCTGTCCAGACGTGAACTCCGCGCCTGCGGACCTGCTAGGCTGACATGGCATGAGCACTTGGCAAGTCAACACAATATGTTCGATCGTCTCTGTCTCCCGCCCGTACACCGCACACAAGACATCCCAGGCAGGAAGGTGATGTCGTGGACGATGCGCAGGGCTTGTACGATGGAGCCATGGTATAGCAGGGTTGCCAGAACTGTTCGTGGTCCACGCTGTCAACTTGACCGTCGGCAGTCACAGGCGCGGCCGAGATAGTGTCAGCCGGTGCCTTAGATCCGTCGCTGAGTTCAAAGACTGCCATTATCTGCACGAAGAAACACATGCTGTGAAACAGCCGCATGAGGACGCTGTCCCCACGCCCACTCATACCAAATGGTGCTAATATGGTGCTAATACCAAATGAAAGCGTCTATAGAGCAGATAGAGGCGACTAAACTTCCAGTGACAAACACCAGCTCAAACACGTCACCTTGCATAGCGTGTGAGCTACACAGGTTAATAACTCCCGTGCTCAAAGCTTTCATCACGGCTTCTCCAAAGCGAGGTCTGTCTGCTTGCTCTGTTGAAGTCGGGCCAAGAATTTTCACATCGGGACGCCCTCTTCCGGTTCTACATTTTCAGAAATGATAGAGAGAGCGCGAAACCTATACGGCTAGCGCAACGCTGTGCCCCTCTCTTCTTGGTCTTGCGAAAGCCCGCAAACCTCCGATAGTTCTTGGTTTATGTCACCAAGGTGACAGGGAGAGAGGATGGTGCGGCATATCTGCTGGGACACGAGGACCATGCGATCTAGCCTATGCCAACATTTCCTCGTGGTTCCTGCCATGGCCTGTCGAAAGATGATGAAGCGCCCGGGTCGATGGGGGCGAGGAGGCACTGCACCGCACGGTGAAAACGTGCATTCGGCCGCGCTGCCTGCATGGGCTTTCCGAAATTTTTCTTTAGCGTCGTTGGTTTTGACGTGCATGTAGAAATGGTTCTAAAAAGGTGTGAGAGTATGCTCGGTCTTTCATTCTACGTCGCGGTATCATAGGCTACCAGCCCGTATATTGCCACAAAGGTTGTATTATTCTGGCGCCGCCATGTGGCCGAACCGTATCTTGACGCATGGCCGAGCGTCGTCTTCGTTTCCCCGGTGATCGAGTGCGCGGGTCAATGAGCTTCGCCTAATTGAAGACCAGCTGCGCTGTTTCGCTTCTTTGGAAGTTCGTCGGTGACATTTTGTGGATCGTACTTGGTAGCATTCCATGTACTCTGGTTAGGACAATGTCAGCGATGCTGCTCACAGATGTGTGGATGCCACACTAGTCCATAAAGCGAGCCATTGCTTCCGAGGCCTGCAACCCAAGTTTATGTCACTGACCATACTGGTTCAAGAAATGGCATCCACTACGGGCAGCCAGACAAGTCAGTCCTTCAGAAAGGCGCTGACGATCGCCCTTCTCGCGCCTTGACCACCGTATCGTTCATGGTGACCGTTTCGAGAACGCCGAAGGCTGCTGGGCCAGTTTTGGCTATGGGGCTGCAGTTAGTCAATATAATGACGAACAGAAGATGATGAACGTGAATATTGCACTGTAAGACTCCAGAAAAGATGGTTTGAAAACCACGAGGCGCCTATTCTAAATGGGAATCTCGCCCCTGCGAGCTACTCGCAAAAGTCGACTCGAGCATGCGAAAAGAAAAAAGCAGATTGCCAATTACATCCAGTCAAACGAGATCGCGGGCACGTTTGTAGAGGATAGCACCCGATTATTCACTCGGTCCAAACCTACAGTGCTCGAAGCAACAAAGGTCCACATAATGCGTGAGGAGAAGAGCTGTTGTTTGCCGGCCTAATTCGTGACAGACCATGAACTGTCGTAGGTTTCGCCAAAACAGTCCACTACCATGGAACATTCACTGAAGGAGCGAAGAGCACAATACGGTTGTCATTCAATTGTAGCGGCTACACACTTCTGCGCGTCCATGCCAGCCACCGAGGGCAAAACGCTGCGATAGTTTGTGCGGAGGAGTCTGCGAAGAACTGCAAAAGCTCCGCTTGGATGCTCGGTCGACAAGCACGCAAAACAGGCGACCGCTCTGCTATCACTGCGGGGAGCTCTGCCGTACCCTGCGACAGTGTCAGTACCACATGATGGGTTTGAGAGAGCTTCCGCTGGACTTGCCTCGGCCCCCTATGATGCATGGCCGCAAGACATTGAGGATTACCTGGATGATCACAAACTAGTCCTGACGTTGTAGAAACGGCAATCGCGATTTTTTTTAAATCAACATATTTGGTCTATGATCCATTTGTCCAAGCATTCAACCCCAGAATAGCCAAGCACCAAGACAGGGGACATCTTACACCCATTGGAAACCGGTGGGTGCTCCGCGGGAGTGGGTCCGATTGAGCCTGGTACCTTCCAAATCCTAGGTGGATGCTCTTCCACAAGGGCACTGCTTCGGTTCAAAGATAGAATTGTTTGGGATGGCCCAACGCCGAAACATGTTTGGTCAATGACACTTTCGAAAGCATTTCACCAGAACAACCGAACACGAGGCCGGAGGAAAGCTTTACCCTTTGAAAACTGGTTGGTACCCGGTGGCACGAGGAATCAAACCTGGTACCTCACGAATGCTAGGCGGATGCTCTACCCCAAGGCCACCGTTTCGGTGCTGCCAGCCGGCCCTCTTCTGGTCAATTCAGAGGCACGTCCCCTTGTCGGTAAACCAAACACGGCGACCTCAGGGGGTAAGGACGCCTCAACTGCTCTCATTCAACAGCTTGCATCTGACGATTTGGCGGGACTACCCGAGCCCCGTTCTAATCAATCCGTATGAACCTGCTTTCGTTGCCTAGGGGTAACATAAATGCGAAGGCCCTGGCAGGTTGATTCTGATATCATCCTCGCATATGAAGGGAGAGAACCGAGCTGGCAGCTCGTGCCTAGCGTAATGTCAGGCAGCCCATACCACATCAGCTGCCAGATATTGTCTGGCAGCATCATATGCGTGATGTTTCGCTCATAAGGCCAACGCCGGCCGTCAACTCCAGATTTTGTGTGAACGGGGCCTCTAACGCCCTCGCGTTAAGAAATTATAAGAGGTATCGTCTTGTAATCTAAGAAAAAGCAGCTGGGCCCGCTTGCACAAAACAATCTTAAGACTGTCTTAGCTAAGCCCAGACTTAACTGGAGTCTAAAGAATAGGCCACTAGCATGGCCGTTTAAGACTGGAGTCAAGACTGGGCTTCAGTCCTGACTTGAATAAGTCGCTTGTATGATTACGACTCTAGTGCTGTCTTGGTTAAGACACAAGGACGCCAGGTGTCTAAGTAGAGAAATTAGGGAAATACAGGGATGCGCTGGCACTGTCCCTGCTGTAAGATGTACACATTCATCAATTTTGCGTTGTGTAAAATCCGTGCCATTGCTTTTTGCGGCTTAAGATTGTGTTACGAGGAAAAATGCCCTAAGTGGTTGCTGAGGCCGTTCTGGAAAGCCACTCTGGTGAACATGAACCCGAAGCGTTCGACGTTCGGAACACGAGCCGTCTTAAATAAGCTTGGTCTTTCTAAAGACACCATTTAAGTCTGGACTTAGCTCGGACTTTATCGTTCAAGCCGGCCCTGCTTTGCGTTACGGCTAAATAAAGCGCGGGAGACGCGGCCGGGATTGAGCCCGTGCATTCGAAAGCTGCCCCTGAGTGCCGAAAACACTAAAACATTGCGCCGCTCATTTGAGTAGCTTTAAAAGGTAATTCAGCCCAAAGTAATCAGAGAATGTCGGATTACGTGGAGTACCGCTTTGACGCATGTCGAATTCAACATGCAGCAATTACATCTAATCTGATTAGGGGATAAGATGTTCAATGTTTTTAGCTTTTTTATGTTGGAATCCATATCAGGTAATAATACTTCTTGGTGGATATAAGGCGCCACATTTGGCCAGCCCCATAGAGGCCCAACGGTCTGCTAATCATTGCCAGCTTTTTCTCTTCGTCCTTCATGATGGCTATTTCGCTCAACTTTGTTCACATCGTCTTCTGGGTCCTTGCTTTCCTGTAAGTAAGCTATTATGAGGTGGACGTATAGCCTTATGGTTACTGTGTGAATTGTATGAATGGCAGGTGGCTTTGTTACTTGGCTAAGAAAGAAGAATAGCCAGCACGAACAGTGTTATAGGCCTATGAAATGCTGCTTACTAAAACTAGGAAATGCGTACGAGGAATGGACACACCATCAATGCTCAAAGCAACACAAAATAAGTTAAGCTAGCTGCCCTACCACCGAACATATGGACGACCTGAAATTATGCTCTTTCTCCCGCCCTCAGCTCAACCCAAGCGGGCGCACATTAAAAAAACGCATTCTAGTGAGGATGGCGCTCTAGCACGCCCCGTCCCGTCCGCGTAATCGGAGGGCATCTAACGAGCCAGCTGGGCCGACATGCACCAATGATATCACTGGGGAGACTTGCACACGGTGATGTGTCGCCTAAACCGGTTGCAGGCGATAGCTAAGAGCAGTTTTAAAACTTATTTGTAAAATATTGGTTCTATTCAGTTTGACGGGAATAGTCACAACGTCTACCTCCATGGATTTCTTGCGTTATAAAATTACCACAAGCAACGTTGCGGTGGCTTTAAAAAAAAAACGAAAACTTTCCACACAGTGGGATGGGCACAAAACATATTAGGCCCGTTGCTAGGAACTGCAGTCCGAGCTTTCTTCGTACTCATCAGAATACCTAGAAGCTGTTTTTATTTTTGTAAAGTGAACAAAGTTCATTAAAATAGCTTCATTAGATCCAGTGATCACATCGTTTTGTAGCTATCCTAACACTGGGTCGTTTAGGTGTTGTCGTATTTAAGCGTTTTGAAAGCTGATGTACTGGTAGCTTCGCTTCTGCTTCCTACGAACGAAGTAGTGAAACATGGCCAACGGGTTCCAGAAAGTAGAACACAAGATGATGGCAAGTCTTATTTCATGAAGTGAACGGCCTCTGCCTTTGCGACTAGTTAGTGTCGTACATAATAGAAGTAAACCGAACAAGCTTTGAGAAGGAGGCTTAGCCGGCTAGGCATCGTTTCGGCAAGTGGACTTTTCTTTGTTTGATGCCGAATATGAATTGACGTCCACCATTCGAAACACTGGATAGCTGGCTCATGCTGTCCGTTAATCCTTGTTCGATTTCCTCATACGTTCTTTACCAATCTTCTAAACCATGTTCTACCCTGAATTATTATAAGGGGTTATATGTAAAATCACGGTTTGAAATATAACGTTACTGAAATGCAATAGTCATTACGCTTGGTAAGCTAGAGATGCTAGTCAAGTTTTGAAGTATGCTGGTAAAACGCGCTATTGCAGTCATTGTGAGATTCTATGAACGCAAATGTCTTCATCACTACAGCATGACTACTGCTCCTTCCTAGAGTACTAATATGCACGTAAGGACGCCCAGGACTTCTGGAGACATCCTGTGACAATTCCCGAATAATTATGGCACAGTGTTTCCGCAAACCTGCGACTCAATAAACATCGATTGGTTAAAAATGCTTCTGGTAATTGCTCATGAATTGCTCATCAGAATGATCAAGTATCTTAATTATTGAAGCAATGAAACATAAAGTGGATGTTCGGATGCTGATGCAACCTGTCCTTTAAGACTTCGTGGTTACAAACTGCCTGAGGAAGGCAACCACTTCGTAAAGAAAAGACAGTGAATTTGAATTAAAAAAAAAAAACGCCTGCTAATTTTCGTTTCTTAAACTAAAGCTTATACCAGCAATTACCACGATGGGAAATTATCCGTATTTTGTAAAAACAAGTTGTGATTGGGCCAATGATGGAAACCAAATCAAGAGGCTCGGACCCCACTGTGCAAAGTTATAACTGCGCTGCTATGACTACAACATTTCATTCCTTGTGTGGGCTGAGGGTTTCCATGCGTTTGAATTGGAGTCTTCTAGTTAGTGCCCATAGCTACTGCCATAGCATTACACAAGCTGCAGCATTTTTCGATTCTAAAAAACAAATATTATACGTTCCTAATGTAAAGTGTACTAGGCCCCCGTAACCTTACTTTCTCATCAACAAGTGAGAAGTTTTCGCTACGCTAATACAGTTTACTGGCGTTAGTCTATGGCATATGCTAGCGTTGGAAGCTGGCTTTAAATATGATAGCATGAAACACATTTATACATTGTGGTTAGTTGTGAGCTGAAATGAGTGAAAGCATTCGTAAACGTGCTATGAAACTATTGTAGAATGTTTATTTTTCATAAGCAAGTTTTTCACTATAGTAACCTGACTCCTTTCTTTACATGCAGAGCCACCTCACGTGATCTTGTATGTGCCAATGAATCAAGATTGTCGAATGAAGGTGAATACGCATGTTACCATGTTTCTAGTGCGAGGCGCTTCCGCATGAACAAAAAATGTCAAGCGTCGGCCTCATTATAAAAACAGCATTTTCAGTACAATTTCCAATGACGTGTAGCAAAGGCAACGCTCAGCGCAGCGTGTTAAAAGAGTCATGAAAGAAGAATGACAGGGCATCCTCGGGTGTCAGAAGCCGATAAATTTATACAAAGGAGCAAACTTGAGTTATTATATCCAAGACATTTGTGCATAAATTTTTGAGGCGGGAGATGAAACGTTGCAAAAGTATAATTATCCGCAGAAACGACAGACTCTTAATAAAGCTGATAATCTATTGTAGAGATAATTAGATGTTTTATGTCAAAACGGCAGCGAACGAATCGTAATATAACAGAAGCGTTGATCGGGTATATTTCATGAAGTACGGAACAGTACATTGTATTGTTCTGTTATTTTTCGAAGTCACTTAGGAAATTCCAGGAGTCTGCCACTATTGCAGCAACCATATTCTGAATCGCTTTCGTATGTTCAAACACTAAAAACCAAAACAAAACTAAGCAAACCAAACTGTTCAAGAACTTCATATTGTGATCCACGAGGGTGTTGACAGGAAGCGAAATAAATGGAGGCTCAATTGTTAATATTATGAACCAATATATTCCTCTCGAAGCAAACCTGGCGATTTCGACGTCGCCGCACAAATGATTGATGCTGCTGTGTCGTACATGCATTGCGACGAAAAGTTTAGCTTTCGTTGGTTGCTACTTGAATTAAGTGGGACAGCTTCTTAAGTTATAAACAGTCTGCTCGCTTTGCGCATCTCAATGAGGAATCATTTGAACTATAATTTTTTGTGATTGCGGGGTTCTCGGCTGAGGAAAATAGCGAAATATACATTTCATTGTTATGTGGCTTGAAAGGTAGTATTTGCTGCTAAGCGCAGATTTTAAAATCTGGCTTTTATATATTTTCCCAGTTTTTTCTCGTCAGCTGTTTACATTCATTTTGCCATTGACGGGGCATTGAACAAACGCATATTGTTTAGCACCACTCCTAATGAAGCACCCTTTAAGCTAAACAAATATTATGAAAAATAAAATAAAATAAAGGGCTGTTTAACTTAGGTAAGCGCAGATACAGATGAGCATCGGTATTTAGCATTCGTTTAGCTAAGTTCCGCTCTCTAGAGCTCACTTTAGCCTCGTCTTGCAATGTTTAGCTCTCCATTTAATGGATGCTCTAGGATTTTATTGGGATGTCTGAGGCCTAATTAACGTTTTTAGTGCACTTTCGTAAGACGCGATAAGACGATAACGACTACTATATGCAAAGAGCACCGTAAAACGCTGCCACCTTTTAATGTGCACAAAACAGCTTCCGAGACCGTTCAGCAGTCAAACGCAGTGTTAGCAAAGACGGTATATCTTTAACTTGGCTTGGTGTCGAATTCCTCTGTGACGAGTTCTTTTCGAGCGGCTCCTCGAAGGAGGGTGCAGACCAACCTCAGCGAAAGTCAATAATGCGGACGCATACAAAGGGGGACAACAGCTACTGACACCACGAAATAATAATTTGTTCACATGAAGGCAAAGACGCACTGTCTGTCACACTTATTTTTGTGGACAGCTGAACTGCGCCGTAGCCGTAAGAGAAGGGAGGAAGGTGAGAGTGAAAGTGGATAGAGAGAAAGTAGAACGCATTTTTTGGGTTGATCAATGTGAAATAAGGTAATCATAAAGATAATCGACCAGATTTTCATAGGGAAAGAACCATACACACCGATGGGGTCAGGACTCATAACCATGAACCTCAATCAGGAGAGAGAGCGAAGTCTCAATTAGGAAGACAACGTTTCTACAAGGGGACTTGGCGAGACGAGCCACCATGTCGTAATATCGATAGGCATACGGTGCGCTTCAGGCAGTCAACTATCGGTTTAAGCTTCGTGGGTTTGTACTGACCAAGCCGCTTCAGTTTGTTAGAAAAATGAGGAAACGAAAAACTTGTTAAAAATGAACATTGTATTATGTTCTTTATACATAGCACTGCCTTTAGGTGGGCTGTTTCTTCTAAAATAGTATTGTAAAACGATAGTTTAAACCTTGCAACATTGGCGTCTGCAGATTCGCATCTTGTGAGCCCCCGAGCTGATCGAGCACCTATGTCGCCTGGCTCTCAACCGCGTCCCATGAGGAGACCTATTGGCTCGGGCGACACCGCTCCAATTATTATGGGAAATAAGTATGGTCCAGTGTTTAAGCCACTTACGCCAACTGGGTCCCAGCCTCGTCAGCCTTGGCAGCCTACTCCTAGCGGACCCTTGCCCACAGGCCCCCAGCGTCGTGGTCAACCACATATTCCGTCGAAAGACGTTAGGCCACCATATCAGCATAGGCCGATGAAATGAATACACAGAATTACACCGTCGGGACTTCACGTCTCACGGCTGCAGATCATGCGGACTAATAAATGAAACCTACAACCTAGAAAAGAAATACTATGTTATTGTGCGCTGGCTCAATTATTATTGAATTTTACTTCGACTTTTTGACGGCTGTAATATGAAAAGGTAGCGGCAATAGCTGTATTCGCACTGACACCTCACCCCTTCGTCTTTTCACCAACACAGCGTGAATGGTTCCAAAAGGCAGTCAGAAACATTAATGTTGCTGTTACGGAGCGCCGTATCGAGATGACGAGGACGTGCTGGTGTGGTGTAGTGAAAAAGACGACGCTCAGGCTGAGGTGGGTTCGTTATTTGGTGTGTGGTGTGTGGTGTGCGTCTAACAGTGAACTAGCGTTTGCCGCTGCGTACTTTTCCCTAATATTTGGTGGAGGTGATGGGTTTCGATCCCAGTACTTCTCGCAACAGTAACTCTCGGATATTGATCCACTTCGATTCAATTTCTACCGGCTATATGACATGAGAAATGCCTTCTACTGCGTCACACCATAATAACGATTGCTTTCTGCCCGAGAGCCCCTTATACCTCTCGTGCTCTAAAGTGACTTTATACCATTTGCTGCTGGACCCTGAGGTCGTACAGCAATTGGTCATTTGATAAGGGGCTCTATGTTCTTTTACCCAGCCGTAAGGTACGTCATGAATCGCTACTAGTTCACTCCAAATGAAATAAGGTTTCAAAAAAAAAAGTTATTCCCTATTAACAGTATTGAAGTGTCTAACGCCCAGCTAAAAATCAGTTACGGTAACCAGAGGGAAAACCTGTGGCCTTTGAAATTCTTACAATATACTCATATATCTCAAGAAGGCTCAGTTGGTAATAATGTTTTATAACTGCCGATCCAACACCACCACGAACAAGCGGTCAAAACGAATACCACCTCTAGATAAAGAATTTAGTGCT
The DNA here is from genome assembly GCF_055883805.1 of Amblyomma maculatum. Taxonomy (NCBI): domain Eukaryota; kingdom Metazoa; phylum Arthropoda; class Arachnida; order Ixodida; family Ixodidae; genus Amblyomma; species Amblyomma maculatum. The sequence goes on from NW_028146783.1 coordinate 326,056, forward strand.
CACGGACAGAGGGAGAGAAATACTGATACAGAAACACTGATAAAAAAATTATAAAAAACTACTACTAGCAAGCCCCACTCTCATTATCCTACGCTGTGCACTGACTTTTGAATCGAAATAAATGAAAAAAAAAACAAAACTATACTGTAGCTGTCCTTGCTTGGTGAAGCAGGCCGTTCTTCTGTAATATGTCATGTCCCACAAAACACAACGTATAGGAAAATATACCAGATGCTAAAAAAATTCCACTTCATGCATTTCTTAGAACTAGAGGCTCATGGGCACGTAAAGCCTACCTTAACACATACCTAATGCGGCCAGGGGGGGGGGGGGGGGCAAAGTGAGATGTTGATTGTTGCGGTCTGCAAATCTAATTTGCTATAATATGACATTTAATTTTTAGCTGCCCCTGCCACCAGCATGTATCTTTATTTTAAAAACATAGAGGAGATCTCATTTGTAGACGATTGCACATGTTAACATTCGTGTTCTAAGATACCCACCCCCGTAATTTCAGCTTCTTTATATTTGCGCTTGTAAGACGAGGGCAGTCGACGCTGTACTCCTCACTAGTATGCTGCAGCTGTTGCACTGCTTCCACTGAGGCCTGGAATCACCAATTGCGCAGATCATTGCCTAAAGCATGACCTTGAAGAACCTTGCCTCTAATCGAAATCAAAACGAGGCGCTATGCTCTAGCGTATTTAGTTAGAATTTCGCGAACTTACACAACTGGGCTAATGTTTAACGCGAAAACATTAATGGGCCATCGGTGAGGCTAAAATGAGCACGCAAAACATGAAGCCACTGCAGTTCAGCTGTCCAAGCAAAGTGTGACAGGTATTGTGCCATTCCTTTCCCATAAATCAATTACTAATGCAAAGCATTATATTTAACGATAATGCGTATGATGACAATTATAGTGAAATAATTAAATAATAACACATAATTGTGGCTAATTAAAACGCAATAAAATGAATCCAATGAATCCAATGAATCCAAATGAATCCAAACGGAGGAAGTAAAAACAAAAAACAATAGGGAAAAAGTAAAATAACACAAAATAATATAACAGCCTTAAAGTAAAAAGCGAAAATTAGAGATACTCAATGGCAGCGTTAATACATTCACATTCTTTCAATGAAGTTTCTGCGCTGCATTGCAAAAGATTAAGTTAGTCATACACCAACCACAAGGCAAGTTACGGAACTGCTTACTACCAAAGCACACCTGTCTGAAATGGGCAAATTCCAAAAGAGGTTGTTTTCAAGTATGAGCTGGATGGTTTCCGTGAAGCCTCTGAACACAGTGGCACACGATGGGCGAAAGAAAACCAATCAACTGCCATCACATTATGAAACAGCTTCCGTGAGTTACAAGTACCGGATGCACAGTCGGCCCCACACAGATTCTGAAGCATCCCAGCATTCGAGTTGTATGCTTCAAATGTGCTCACCATAATAGACTGTCCGCAACCGGAATTGTTATCAATTTTGGATGTCAAGGATTACAGTTCGTGTACTAATTTTAGTACACGAACATAGGACGGTTGTGGTCACTGATCTCGAGCCGGGCATCCTGAAGAGTGAAGTTGAATGGGCCTTAGCCAGCCTTGCTAAGAACAAAGCTAGCGGAATTGATGGCATTCCAGCTGAGTTGCTTCAAAACCTCAACCATGACGCTGTTAACATTCTGCATACATTATGTCAGAAGATTTGGACAACCCTGCAGTGGCCACAGGATTGGAGGAGATCAGTTTACATCCCCATTCCAAAGAAAGGCAGTGGCGAAGATTGTTCCAACTACCGCACGATTGCGCTTATTTCGCATGCTAGCAAGGTGATGTTGAAAATCCTCCAAGGTAGGCTGCAGCAGTATGTGGATCGGGAGCTTCCGGACGTGCAAGCTGGGTTTCGCAAGGGCAGAGGAAATAGAGACCAAGTTGCCAACCTTCGCTGGATCATGAAAAAAGCAAGAGAGTTCCAGAAACCCATCTACTTCTGCTTTATTGACTATGCGAAAGCGTTTGACTGCGTAGATCACAGCAGATTGTGGCAAGCTCTCCAAGAGATGGGAGTTCCAATTCACCTCATCTGTCTCCTCAGGAACCTGTATGAAGGGCAAGAAGGCACAGTCAGAACTGGGCATGGTCTTACTGATTGGTTTCCGATTGAGAAAGGAGTGAGGCAAGGCTGCATACTGTCGCCCTGCCTATTTAACCTATATGCAGAGTGCATCATGAGGAAGGCCGGTCTGGATGAGTCTTCAGCTGGAGTGAAGATTGCTGGAAAACGTATCAACAACCTTAGATATGCGGATGATACCACTTTAATGGCAGAAAGTGAAGCGGAACTCAAGAGACTTCTGATGCGCGTACAAGAAGAGAGTGAGAAGTTTGGGCTTAAATTGAACATTAAAAAGACAAAGATCATGGCGTCTTGCCCTATCAAGTCCTGGAGCATCAAGGGACAAGAAGTGGAAGCTGTGACAGATTTTCTCTTCTTGGGCTCCAAGATTACCTCGGAAGGAGACTGCAGCCATGAAATTAGGAGACGCCTGCTTCTGGGAAAGAGAGCAATGGTTAGCCTTGACCGCCTAGTAAAGAGCAGAGACATTAGTCTGCCAACCAAGATCCGTATAACTCGTGCTATGGTCTTTCCAGTTGTGATGTATGGATGCGAGAGTTGGACTGTGAAAAAGGCTGACCGCCGAAGAATTGACGCGTTTGAATTGTGGTGCTGGCGAAGACTCTTGAGAGTTCCTTGGACTGCCAGAAGATCAAATCAGTCAATATTGTCGACCATAAACCCTGACTGCTCATTGGAGGGTCAAATTCTAAAGTTAAAGCTCAGCTACTTTGGTCATCTGATGAGAAGAGAGGAGTCGCTGGAGAAAGATTTGATGTTGGGAAAGGTTGAGGGTCGCCGGAGAAGGGGTAGGCAGCGAACGCGATGGTTAGATGGCATCCTCGAGGCACTGCAGATGAAGTTATGTGATGTTAGGAAGATAGTGAGAGACCGGAAAGCGTGGCGTGACATGGTCAATAGGATCACGAAGAGTCGGACACGACTGAACGACTGAATGGAACGGAACTAATTTTAGTGGCAAAATGCGGGTTTAAACCGGGTTATCCAGCGTTATTTAGCGAAAAGAAAATAAATTTGTTTTTACGGGCTATTCTTGCTTCAAATATTACAAAATATTTAATTAGAAAATCTACGGCAAAGGTTTGTACTTGTGCGGAAGATAAAGTGCTAGCTTATATGCTAGTTATCTGAGATAACAAGGAAATGGCTGATTGTACACCTAGCGGTGTACTCCACGAGATATTTCTTTTCCACCCTCATCCATTATAAATCTTAATTTGTGAATATCTCGCCCCACTCCCCTGCTCAGTATTAGCGTTAGGTCCACGATTAACGTACATCTTCAAATTGTAAGTGAACTGTGGAATTTCTCAAGTATAAGTATTATGATATACTATTATGCATACGCTGCGGGAATGGTCTAGGCTTCTGACGAATAAAAATATGTTTTTCATCGAGTGCATAGTCAAAGCGGTCTTAGAAAAGCAATGCGCTGCGTTTTTAAAGTATTTATTGAGCAATTGTAGGGTTAGTATGATATATTTTTGATGAACATATTGGTATAGAGCGTCTAAGCTTTCGACGCTTAGGAATACTTTGATTCTCGAATAATTGCTGCAGTCTAGTGAAAAAAGAATTCGTTTCGTATAAACCAATGAAGTGCGATTTGAAATTAGTATCACGAAGTTACACTGGAAGATCGTAAGATACCTTTTAGATTTGAAATTTTAATTATGATTGAAATTAAAATTGAATTATAATTTAAATTATCTAAGCTTCCGATGCCTATAAAAATTTTGCTTGCTGCCGACTAAGAATTAGGTGGTAGCAGAACGAGAAGAGTGGAGAACAGTTAAGTGCCTTTAGGCTGAAATAGGTTTTCAATGTGGCCCGTATGATCTCGCTATCCCATCGTAAAGCTCCCCCTAAACATTAGTGTAAATGAAAGTGGAAGCTCCAGCTGAAGACATTTAATTGTCTCTAAGCTGAACTTGCTCCCTGAGCGGCAACGAAGATCCCACGTTCCTATCGTAAAGCTTAATCCAACATTTAGATGGCAGTGAAGCGAAGAAGAAATGGACATGGCCAGGGCATGTAGTGCGAAGAGAGGATAACCGATGGTCGCTGAGGGTAACAAACTGGATTCCAAAGGAAGGAAAGCGTAGCAGGGGGCGGCAGAAAGTCAGGTGGGCGGATGAGATTAAGAAGTTCGCAGGGGTCAAGTGGATGCAGCTAGCACAGTACCGGGTTAGGTGGAGAAAAATGGGAGAGGCCTTCGCCCTGCAGTGGGTATAGTCAGGCTGATGATGATGTTGATGATGATGGTGAAGCGAAAGCATGAGCTGATTATAAGTATTTGCCAACATGCTGCGCTGGCTCTTTTGAGCGGCACACATGATTCCACGTACCTATCGTAAATTTTTTGGTTAACAATTAGTTGGTAGCCAGGTGAAAGCTGCAGCTGACATTTAGTCACCAATTTCGGACTCTCCAGAGCGGCACCAATCAACCTGTGTCCCCCACCGCCTTTGACTGGCGATTAGTTGCTCGTGAAGCGGGAGTGCAATTGTCAGTAATAGGCTGCAATTTTGCTGCACAGACTCGCCAGAGCGGCCCCCATGGTCCCGCCTTCCCATAATAAAGATATTGATTGCCATTAGTTGGCAACACAGCTAAATGAACTACTGACAATAATAATCGACACTATACTGCAACAGGAGTCCAGATCAGCAGCTGTGAGCCTCCTGTAACACCGTAAAATCTTTTTTGTCAATCCTGTAGCAGCAAAGTGCAGTCAGCAGCTGATAAACGTAATTTGACATTATTTTGCATCGCCTCACGTGGACTCTACCCAAGATGCACAGTTCCCTCCCTAAAGCTATAAGAGCGAAAAGCTATTCTGCTCCATATCTTCCAAGGTCAAGATTAGGCGAGCGTTTGACCTTGCCTACACCTCGTTTACACCTGGTTCTCGTTCTTCGCACATCTGCTTCTTATCCCTGGCTTACTCCTCTCCCGCTTCGCACATCTGCCGTACTCGCCATGGAAAGGTTTTGCCGTGATCACTCACTTGGTTCCGCCGTTGGGATACCACATGACTAGGAGAGGGTATACAGTTGCTTTGATTCGCTTTAGCCGGCTACGTCGCTGTTATAACACGTGGTTAGGATAGGGTATAAAAGTTTATTCGCAGGCGGTTTCTACTCCGGTTTGTTCTTGGATGATGCGCGCGCCGGGCCGAGTGCGTCAACTCTACGGCGCCGTCTTAAGCGGCGGCCGATCATCTAGCATACCTTTTCACTTCTTATATCTAGGTTTAGAAGATTTAATCCTCATCAGTGCTTGACTGAAAATCTGCAGCAAAATAGAAGCAGGATCTGATAAGAGTTATTGGGACCATTCTGCAATGGCTCGCAGAGTGCCACTCATGATCATGTGTTGGAAGGGAACCCGTTTAGACGTCTCGGCAAAACATGTGTTACCTCTGTAACACTTATGTCTCGTACGGTGGTAACTTCCTACAAAGAGATTCATTGTACACAGGGGATTCAGTACTTACGGTTCGAGTGTCCTGAAGGAATTGTAAGGTACAGTGCTTCAAACGTTTCACACGGGATCAAAAGACTTCTACCCATACCTGGATTATTGCATTACGCCATCAAAAGTTTCAGATACCGTGATTCTCGCTTGACTTGAATAACGAAAATTAGCGTGTACAGATCATAGTTGAAATGGGTAAATGAGTGATTGCTTTTCTCTGACAAATTGGCTCGTCTATCTAGGAACAGTCTTAGCTTCTGATTCTACTCGAAACGATGGGGTTCTAATGGGGGATTTCTATTTTCGCGCTTAGTCGCGGCAGACAGTTCAGAACCGCCTACCTGGCTCGTGATTGCTAGTGCTACAGACCACACGTGCTCACAGCAGACAAGCATTTATTGCTGCAATAACAGCCCAAGCTAGCAGTAAAACACGCTAATGAATGCAGGTCGCCCGATTCACTAGCAGGGTTACGGGCGATTGATCGTCTCTGCCAATGTAGGGGATATTTCCGAGGCCGGATTTGGCGAGCAGGCCAGAAAAACTCCCGCGAGCTTGTCTTTTCCGAAAGCACGCGATAATGCGTCCTGACGCACTGTGTAACCAATGCCGAATACCCCCCCCCCCCCCCCTCTTAATTTCTCGGCGGGCACAGCGACAAGCCCTCCGTGGCGCTCGTGCGGCAATGACGCTGAGGCCATCTTCCGATAGTTAACATTAACCAGCGACACTGGCCCCATCTTGTGAGACCTAGGGTAACTACGTTGGGGGAAATCTGACTTTAAATGAACGGTGGGAAATCGTTCCCCACATCCCTCTAACCTTAAATTCACCTACGCGCTTGCAAGTACTATCGGGGACAAAAGCCACTGGACCTTCTTGTACATTGGCCGGCGCAGGTGAGGGCTCAACTCCGCGCGTTCCTGCGGTTACGTGCCTGGTGACGAGACCCGCGCCGGTGCTATGCGCAACCTTCCTTACGTTGGAACATGCTGATTTCCTGGCTTCTAACCGCTACTCATCGGTTGCGGTGGCACGCCGACAGACGCGTTGGTGGGGGGGGGGGGGGGGAAGGGGCACGCTGCTGACTCACCTGTGCTGACAGGCACGTGTCTCTCGCTTGCCCACATAGTCCCACACGTTTATGATAACGGTGGTCGCTTGTCTTCTCCACTTCAGCTATATTAAATCAACTAAGAACAGATCCCAAACCCACTGATAGCCCCTTTAGAGAGCGCCTGTCATGCGCTGTTGACTGTGTGCATGTTAATTATCAAATAGGGCGCTTAAACTTGAGACTGCAACTAGGCGGAAAAAACAACGTAATGATGTGAGTGGGGAAAATTTAGAATTACGCCAATGAATAGCGTCGTGTCCTCATTTCTCTTTGTTTGGTTTACCTTCTCATTTTTATGAATTTACACCAATTACTAATCACTATCTAGGCCTCATATTCTTACATACTAGGTCAGTGCATAATTATCCAAATCTACGTTTTTTTATTGTACACCACCTTTTCATTTCACATATTTTTATTTTCAGTTAGTAACTGCTACATTTTTTGGATTGGAAAACATTTATTGTCAGCAATGAGCGATTTGTGGGCGCTACACTTAGATGGCCTCAAGACCGTTGCTCTCGGCGACCTTTTGAGCCCACTCAGTAGCCCGAACTTGCGTTAACGGGTCTGAGCTGGCCAGTATAGCCTCCCACCGCCCAAAAGAAAGGACTGATAATAGGTCCGCTGGTGGCGGCGCTTTTTTGCAGCTCCATAATATGTGATCATATCCTGCTATTTGGCCGCAGTGTTTACAATTTGGATTGTATTGTGCTGGGTACATGTGCGCTAATTTAGAAGGGCTGAAGAAGGCACGCGTCTGGAGCCGACGCCGGATTACTTCTTGCCTTTTGTCTAGTTTCTTGTTTGGTGGAGGATATACCCGCCTTTCTAGTTTAAAGTGATTATTGTAGTCATGAAATGAGATTAGTGCATCTCTCGAGAAATTGGGGGAATCAACCTGTCTCACTGCTCGGCTGACATAACCTCGAGCTGTACTGTGAGCCAACTCGTTTCCTTTGTTCCCCGAGTGTGCCGGCACCCATATTAATTCCACCTCTTTTTGGTTCCAGTCTTTATATCCTAAAATTCGCTCTGCCTCTTTGGAGATCATGCCCCTCGCAAAATTGTTTATAGCAGATTTGGAGTCGCTAATTATGGTAACCGCTTTGGTGCTGACCATCGCCATGGCGATAGCCGCCTCCTCCGCTGTCCCCCCTGAGTTGTTTGTTTTTATTGAACCTGCCATTAATATTTTACCCGATTCGTTCACGCCCACGATAGCAAAAGAGTTGCCTCCTTTGTATTCCGCCGTGTCTACATAAACAGTGTATTTAGAGCCTTCTAACTTGGCCTCAAGGGCCTTTGCTCTTGCTGTTCTCCTGCCTTCATGAAAAGCAGGGTGCATGTTTTTTGGTAGCGGTTTAATAGTAAGTGCGTTCCTTACTTCAGTCGGCAGTCTTACTTGTGCATTTCTTTCCGGGATTCTATCTTGCAGTCATAATTTACCCAGGAATTTCCATCCCGTGGATGTGGTGGCGAGCCTCTTTAGCTGTGTTATTATATGTGCCTCGCATAGTTCCATGGTGTTATTGTTGACCCCCAGTTTAAGAAGGCTTTTCGTGGAGGTGCAGTGGGGTACCCCAGTGCTGGTTTATATGCCTGCCTTATGATCGTTTCAATTTTGTTCTTTTCTGCCACCCCTAGCTTGAGGTAGGGGATGGTGTACACTAATCTGCTTATCACGAAAGCCTGAACAATTCGGCACAAATCTTTCTCTTTGACCCCGCGTCTTTTGTTGGCTATTCGCCTTATCAGCCTGGTTGTCATGTTAATTGTTGACTTAAGTCGATTTATTATTTCTGTGTTCTTTCCATTGCCTTGTACTATCAGTCCCACGACCCTGATTTTGTCCACTCTGGTTATCGGTGTGCCATTTAATTCTACCAAAATTTCTTCAGCATTGATACTGGATTACCAGAAGTTCCGATTTGCTTGGTGAGCATTTCAGCCCTGCCCGTTCCGCATATTCTTCAACAATGTCGATTGCCTGTTGAAGATTTTCTTCTATTCCCCCATCGTTGCCTGTGCATGTCCATAACGTGACATCATCAGCATATAGCGTATGTGTCACCCCTTTCACAGTTTTCAGTAATGGCGGGATGTTCTTTAACGCTAGGTTGAAGAAGAAAGGGGAAAGAACTGAGCCCTGTGGGGTGCCCTTGTCTCGTAGCTTATTTGTTTCAGACTTGATGTCTCCAAGGCTTATTTCTGCCGTTTTTTCGGTTAGAAAATCCCTGACGTAATAGTAAATCCTTTTGCCAGGGGCAATTTCCTCCAGATTATTTAATATGGCTTCGTGTTTGACATTATCAAAGGCTTTCTGTAGATCAAGGCCAAGCACAGTTTTTATGCCCCCTTTATTGGGCGCGTCAATTATGTCTGCTTTGAGTTGAATCATTATATCCTGCGTGAACAGCTTGCTCCTGAAACCTAGCATTGTTTCGGAAAATACCTCCCTTTCCTCTGCATACCCTTGAAGTCGGTTTAGTATTACATGCTCCATCAGCTAGGCATGATGCTAGCGATATCGGCCTGAGGTTGCCTACTTCAAGTTTCTTCCCAGGCTTTGGAATGAAGACCACTTTAGCATGTTTCCACTCTGAATGCATTCTACCCCGTTTCCATACCCCATTAAGAAAGTCTGTGAGTGCTATGACTGATACTAAATCTAGGTTTCTCAGCATTTTATTGCTGACCCCATCTGCTCCCGCTGTGGTTCTTAGCTGACTCATTGCTCTGCTACAACCTTAGTACACACCTACAACACATTACGAAGCCATTAAGAGGACAAAGCGTTTACTAGGTGCCCCTCTAACACCCGTCAACAAAACGCCTATTGAAGCATATCCTCAATGTGCTTGCCTGACACGCAGAGATGCAGGTTCGGTCACCGGTGCAGATAATTGTGTCTCGGATTCATTAGAAGTTTATATATAATTTTCCTACTGAAGCTAAATGACGGATGACACCGATTTTCCAGCAAAACGCGCTCCTACGCTATCGGGATATATGAGCAACCAGCTGCATGGGCATATCTCACAAGTGCGTGTGCTACGAAATGGTCATTTCGTGTATGACACTTCGCTAGAGAAATCCCGTAGTACTAGTTTTCTGAGGTGCTGCAAGTATGGTGGCAATTCTGAACGCGAGTGCAGTATTTTGATATTATTGGGATAATTTAAAGGCATCAGCAATGATGTTGAATTGAAAATATTTTATTCACAAATAGGAAATATCCCGCCGGGGTGGTGCAGTGGTTACGGCACTCGACTACTGTGCCCAAGGACGTGGTATCGAATCCCGGCCTCGGCGGCAGCTTTTCGGCGGAGGCGAAAAGCAAGGCGCATGTGTGCTGTGCGATGTCAGTGCACGTTAAAGAACCCCAGGTGGTCGAAATTTCCGGAGTCCTCCACTACTGCGTCTCTCATAGCCTGAGTCGCTTTGGGACGTTAAACCCCACAAACCAAACCGAACCTTCACCACCTCCCCCGACCCCGTTTCTTCGTCGCGCAAAGTTTCTATAGGCCCACGCGCTGCCTTCTGCAACTTTCCAATAACTTAATTGCTCACAATTTCTCCGAGCGCAAAGCTTCCTTCATGACAGGCAAGAACTGTTAGTGGAGTGTTTCTTGAAGGAATATGTGTGAAAAAAGCACGCCGATGAGTGCTAGATGAACGCCCGAAAGAGCACATACAGACGCCCTGTATTGGCTGTGGCTTAGCTTGGTTAAGCCTGGTGATTGCGAAGCAATACGTGGCACTACTATTGTACCGCTTGTGGTGATGCTTGGCTGTGCAATATTCACCATGGTGATGCTCCGGTTATGATTGCTGCCATGGCTATGGTGACGCTTGACTGTACTATGTTTAGATATGGTTTTACAGAACACCTTCATCGGTTTCAGCTCGGGTAGCTCGAGTGAGAGATTTCTCCCATGCTTTCTCCAAGCGTTTATCTCGTTGTTCGGGTGTCTCTTCAGCACGCCGTGTTCTTCGCTGTTCATTGTACTTCTCTCGATACACACGTTCCTTCTCTAGTCGCTGTTGTCGCTCTTCCAGTGTTGCTTGGGCCCGTCGTTGTCGTCTGCTAGCGTTACATCGCTCCGGACTGGTATAGTGCTGCTAGTAGATGCAGGTTCCAAACTATCGGACAAATTCGTACCTTCCTCTCCTGCTTCTGTTGTCGATTCTGCTACCGAAGACATTGACCACATTTTCCGCCTAGCTGCTTCTTGCGCTCGTCGCTTGGAAAGCCGTTCTTCTCGCTCTTATTCTGTCTCTGTGGCTCGCCTTTATTTACTCCCTCTTTGCAGCCTGCCTAAGCGCTTTGACTGTTGGCGGCATCTAATGGCTTGACGAGAGCAGTGGAGTCAGGCCGTAACTGCCACCGCGCAAGGCGATGGTGAGCCCCCGATTTTACACAGATAGTATGACGTCACGCAGCGCGCAGCGCCACTGGTGAGAGGAGCAAAAGTCAGGCGGTAACTGCCACCGCGGAAGGCGACGGCGCGAGTTAAGATCCGCTCTTACACAGATGGTATGACGTCACGCAGCGCGCAGCGCCACTGGTGAGAGGAACGGAGTCAGGCCGTAACTGCCACCGCGCAAGGCAACGGTGCCAGTTGAGCCCCCCCTCTTACACAGATGGTATGACGTCACACAGACAGGTAACGCTAAAGGTCAAGCATGGCTGCCACCGCCGCGCCTTTTGACGGGCTGAGGTGGTAGCTAAAGTAGTATTGCTTCGAAATAAAATAAAATAGTCTGTAATAGTACGTACATGTCTTGCACGAAATCTTTGCCTCAATCCATTGGAAGAGGTGAAACAGCTGACGAGCTGCTCTCAAATTTCGCATTAGAAGGTAGCGTAATCGTCGTCAAATATTTTTAACATATATGTATTTCGGCTAAAGAAAGCAGGATTGAGAAGATAACACCTGCGTATACTTTAGAAGGTACAGGGCTTCCAGCTTGGATCAGCTATCGCTGGTTATCAAAGCTTTATGTGCGCTCCTAATCAGCGGCAACATACCTTTCTCAAAAATGTGTGTTATTCAGTGTGACATATGATGAGCAATCTGTGATCATGGGGCCTCGTCGACGATGCCTGAAGGTATTGCGTCGCCCACTTCGCACTTTCCGTACCGACAAAAGTCGGGGTCGTAAAGGCTCAGGCGTACGCCTACGCGCTATACGTTTCACGCGTTGCGGTGATTCCGCTTCGAATGGCAGGTCGCTTCGCCGGGACAGCTCTTGTCGCGCGCCGTTTCCTTCATCTACCGCAAGAAAGGGGAGCATTGGGCTGCCATGCGTCAACACGGTGGGCCGACTGCTCACGTCGAAACTGGTCGCCACGCTGCTCAATGATCCGCTGTACCCGGGCTGAGCACAGCTCGCCGGGCCTTTAATGCAGACCGCCACCTGGGCCCACAGGCCGAAAGGCCTCACAAGTTCTACCAAACGGTAGCAGGCTTTAAGAAAGTGGTCGACAGCGACCTGCCTGACCTCAATATTTCTGAGTTGCCCGCAATGCAAGTCAGTGAGATGGTTGCCTCCTCGCGTCTAAAGCGCGACGACCAGCTCCGCACGGCCGTCTTCAAGTGGCGTCGGTGGGCGGTGAGCCGCGTGCCTTCCGAGGTCCGCGATTTCGAGTGGCGCCGACGATGGGGCGTGTTACCCACGCGAGAACGCCTCGCCATGTGGCATGTCGTGCCGAATGACCAATGCCCAAACTGCGGCTGCACGGAAACCATGAGGCATGCGTTCTTTGAATGCCCAGTCGCGCTGGTCATGTGGTGCTTGGTGACAAGGATGTTCTCCGTACACGGTGGCCCTGGCGCCAGGCTACCACGCGGATGTTTTGCGTGGCTAGTAGTCGCATGTGTATATTTTGTGCTGTGGAAGAGGCGATGCCTTGCTGAATTCTGTAGACAACCAGCCAGGGCCATGTACCCAGCGCTGCAGCGACCGCGTCTTCTATTGTGGAAGTATCTCTCTGGTTAACTGGACAGAGATGGAGAGGCGTAGTTTCTGCAGCGCTGGCACACCCGTTTCTTCGCCGTTCGGGACGGCAGGCTTGTTATGCCAGCATTGCCATACTAAAGATGAAGAGGCGTCCTTGTGCTGTGCAATGTCAACGCACGTTAAAGAGATCTTTAACGTGCGTTGACATCGCACAGCACAAGGACGCCTCTTCATTTCGCCTCCATCGAAACGCAGCCGTCGAGGTCAGGTTCGAACCCGGGTACTCTGCCACAATAGTCGGGCGTCTTACCACTGCACCACCCCGGCGGAACGTTCAGCGTAGCGGTGCCGCTGTTGTAACTGTAGGAAGAAGGAAAAGAAAATGCACAGGCCTGCTACTGGCTCTGTAGCTGAGCCACCTCCGCATACTCGGACTAGTCTTCGTAGCCTCAGCATCGCATGCAGGTGGCCACACCAGACCCACCTTTTACGAGAAGAACCCACCTCATTCGAAGTCAAGAAGTATTTTTAACGCGGTAGCGTTAAGGAACTCGTGTCGCAGAAAAGCCGGTGTCATCGGCGTCCAGTGAGCGATAAATCCCGGCATGCATTTCATAAATAAACATGCACTTCATAAATAAAAAGCAAGTTCCAAGATGGGCTGGGTGGGAATCGAACCAGGGTCTCCGGAGTGTGAGACGGAGACGCTACCCCTCAGCCACGAGTTTTTTTTTTTTTCTTTATTGCCGGTCATCACCAACACACAACAAAACCAACAAAAAAGCGCTACAATCAAATGCTCACAGCAGAGCGGTTACCACAAGCATGACACTTAATACAGAAGCCGGCAGGCTCATACGAGTTGCCTTTGTCAAGTTAAAATTCCTTCAGCTCGCATGTACGACTCTTAAAATCCAGTCTGGCACAGTGGTCTTCAATTTGTGCATTTCAACCAATGCGTGTATACTCTCGCGGAAGTAGAGCCTTGCAGGGCGGGCGTCAGAGTCACAGTGAAAACCCGCCATTCTGGACCGCCATAGACTGTGCAGGCCTATTAGCATAACCGTATCAAGTGGAATCCCATCATTATTTTCAGTTGGCAGGAATCTAATCCCGTATGAGTCTAATGGTAATTCTTTTTTAACAGTTCGTTGCAGCACGTCCCAAAAATAGACGCCCTCCCAACAGTGCAGAAATACATGGTCTATTGTCTCTGGCTGTTTACATATTAAGCAAAGTGAACCCCATGGCAGATAAAAGCCCTTGCTTTCAAAAAAAGTTTGTACCGATAATGTTCCTGTATGTAACTTAAAGAAAAACGTCTTTACCCCAGGAGAAACTGGCATTCTTTTGACACGCTTCAGTACGTCTTGACCTAGACGGCCGCTATACAAGGCTCTGTACACAGGAACAGGGAAGAAGTCGTCACAAACAGCTTTATACACGTTCTTCTTTTTCACTGAACTTAAGTATTCTGTCGAGAAGCGAGCTGACAGAATTCGAACACTGCTGACAATCTCTTTGAAAAAACTAGAAAGACGCCCTGGCATGCTTTCCGTAGCAACAACGAAATTGGGCAACGCCCGCGCGAGCCTCACTTGGCACACAGTGTGCAAAAAGGGGTCGGTAACGTCGCGAAAGAAAATAAATCTGTGTACAAGCTGGCGCACAAATAAGTGAGCAAGCCCGAGACCTCTGTCTTTAATTGGCCGGAACAGGTTATCCCGACTACATCTTACCCAGCTTGATGCCCATACAAACACAGCAAAGATTCGGTGTAGCTTTTGAACACTCAACCTAGAACAATGAAGTGCTTGCATGACGTACCACACCTTGGCAACAAAAAATAGATTACACACAGTGGCTCGTGCAAAGATAGACAGCGGCACTCCTTTCCACTTGTCAGCCTTCTCCCGTATTTCCTGAACTTGGGCGCGCCAAAATGGCTTGCTGTCCTCATAGAATTCTAGAGGTACACCCAAATACTTCACGGGCGTTGTAACCCATGTAACGTTGGCAAAAAAGTCAGGCGTTGATGTCCACGCCCCGTGCCAGAAGCCAAGACACTTTCCCCAGTTTACCGGACTTCCTGTGGTCGCACTAAAATCTTTCACAACTTCAACTGCGGCGCAAATACTTTCTTTGTTCGCACAAAACACTGCCACATCATCAGCGTACGCCAGAAGTTTGACCTCAGACTTGTACAGTTGAAAGCCCTGAACAGATGGATTTTGCATAATAGACAGGCATAAAGTTTCGATATAAATGCAGAATAGAAGAGGGCTGAGGGGACAACCCTGACGTACCGAACGCCGCACATTTATGGGTTCCCCTAATACTTTATTAATAATCAATCGCGTTGTGCAGTTTCGGTACGCCAGGGCTACGCCCTCTCTGATAATAGAACCGACATTGATATAATCCAATATTGCAAACAATGCATCATGTGGAACACAGTCAAACGCCTTTTCTAGGTCGAGCTGAAGAAGCGCGACCCTCGCGCAAGCAACGTCACAACATTCCAGCACGCACCTCGCCTTATGAATATTTGTTATAATAGACCGGCCCTTTATACCACACGTCTGGTGGGAACCAACGATATGTTTTATTACTGTCTGTAGCCTGGCTGCCAGAACTTTCATCAGTATTTTGTAATCCACATTTGTTAAAGAAATAGGCCTGTATGACGTCACAAATTTTAGTTTCTCTGTTTGGTTTGACTTAGGAATTAACACTGTATGTGAGGATGCGAACGAAGGAGGGAGTGCACCAAGTTCATAGGCATCGTTAAATACTGCAGCTAACAATGGGGACAGATCTAGCTTGAATGCTTTATAAAAGGCTGCGCTCAAACCATCCGGCCCAGGCGACTTTCCTGGGTTCAGATTATCAATGGCGCTTTCAACCTCGTCCTCAGAAATCGGCTGCTCTAACTTTTCTCTTGTGGTGGCATCCAGTCGTGGCAAGGAGGGAAGAAACACCTGCTTAAACGTCTCCAACTTCATGTCCCGAAAAGCAAACAGCTCCTGATAATAGTCGAAGAATGCACGTGCTATGTCGTCCTTATCTGTCACGAGGCTTCCATTCCATTCTACTTGAGTTATGTCATTTCGATGAGCCTGTGCTTTTTCAAGACCCAGAGCGCGCTTAGTGGGCGTCTCGCCGGCGACCCATCTTTCGGCCCTGGCGCGAACGAGCGCGCCTCGATATCGGTCCTCGTCTAATAATTCTATTTTCTTTATTTTTCTGATGTCCTCTTTGTAAACCCCCGGCTCCTTACACTCCTGCGCTATTAACTTCTTTAATGTTGATCTTAGGCCTGCTTCTTCTCGCTTTTCGTTATGGCGAATACAGCTGGCTCTTTCTATCGCTTTCATTTTAATTTCTTGCTTGCACAGTTCCCATTGCTCCCCAATGCTGCTGTTAGGTCGTTTATTTATTTCATTTAGCTTCTGTACAATAATTTCGATTAAGTTATCGTCTTCTAAAAGTTTGGAATTCAGCTTCCAAAGGTCCCACACAAAACTTTTGCTTGGGCTTCTAGCTCCTATAGTGCATTTTACCAGACAATGATCGGAGAATGACATTGGGATAACAGAATAATTTTTACACTTCGTTATCACATCCAACGATACATAAATTCGGTCAAGTCGAGCATGACTAGAACTCTGAAAATGGGTGTACTGCACGCTGCGCGCTCCTTCCAAGCACTCAGCAACATCCTCTAATGAAAACTCTGCAATCATCTGCAACAAACAATCGGTGCTTGCATCTTTAAAGGGGCGGTTAGAGGTTTTGTCTCGGGCGCTTAAAACACAGTTGAAGTCACCCATAATTATCAGCTGCCTTGTTGAATCTAAGTATCGTTCGATGTTTTTAAAGAAAATGAGCCTGTCTTCAGCTGCATTTGGTGCATAAACGCAGAGAATGCGCCATTCACTGCTATGCAAAACCAGGTCACAAACAATCAACCTTCCGCACGTAGACGAAATCACGGCCTGCACTATAAGTCCTGGCAACCGTTTGACAAGAAGAAGGCACCCAGCCGACGTGCCCACTGCGTGACTAACAGCCACTTCGTACCGCGACGTGAAACGCTGCGCCATGCTCCCTGTCTCCTCCTCTCCCTCCACTTTAGTTTCTTGTACTGCTAGCACGTCTATGTTTTGCTCTGTTAAAAGGCGAAGTACTTGGCTTTGCTTCCTTCTACCAGCCAACCCTCGTACGTTGAGCG
>NW_028146784.1:0-113271 GCF_055883805.1 Amblyomma maculatum
CATGCCTAAAAGTGCCTTTAAGGCGTTGTGTGTATTAACTTGTTGCGATTCGTTTTAGCCGCTACGTGCAAACTTGAATCGCAGTTCTGAGCCTAACCCGCGCAAGCTGGATGACCGCGTCATGCACATCATGCCTAGAAGTGCCTGTAAGGCTTTGTGTGTATTAACTTGTTGCGATTCGCTTTAGCCGCTATGTGCGAACTTGAATCGCAGTTCTCAGCCTAACCCGCGCAAGCTGGATGACCTCGTTTTTCACATCATGCCTAAAAGTGCCTGTAAGGCTTTGTGTGTATTAACTTGTTGCGATTCGCTTTAGCCGCTATGTGCGAACTTGAATCGCAGTTCTGAGCCTAACCCGCGCAAGCTGGATGACCGCGTTTTGCACATAATGCCTAAAAGTACCTGTAAGGCGTTGTGTGTATTAACTTGTTGCGATTCGTTTGTCCGCTACGTGCAAACTTGAATCGCAGTTCTGAGCCTAACCCGCGCAAGCTGGATGACCTCGTTATGCACATCATGCCTAGAAGTGCCTGTAAGGCTTTGTGTGTATTAACTTGTTGCGATTCGTTTGAGCCGCTACGTGCAAACTTGAATCGCAGTTCTGAGCCTAACCCGCGCAAGCTGGATGACCACGTTTTGCACATCATGCCTGAAAGTGCCTTTAAGGCGTTGTGTGTATTAACTTTTTGCGATTCGTTTGAGCCGCTACGTGCAAACTTGAATCGCAGTTCTGAGCCTAACCCGCGCAAGCTGGATGACCGCGTTATGCACATCATGCCTAGAAGTGCCTGTAAGGCTTTGTGTGTATTAACTTGTTGCGATTCGCTTTAGCCGCTATGTGCGAACTTGAATCGCAGTTCTCAGCCTAACCCGCGCAAGCTGGATGACCTCGTTTTTCACATCATGCCTAAAAGTGCCTGTAAGGCTTTGTGTGTATTAACTTGTTGCGATTCGCTTTAGCCGCTATGTGCGAACTTGAATCGCAGTTCTGAGCCTAACCCGCGCAAGCTGGATGACCGCGTTTTGCACATAATGCCTAAAAGTGCCTGTAAGGCGTTGTGTGTATTAACTTGTTGCGATTCGTTTGAGCCGCTACGTGCAAACTTGAATCGCAGTTCTGAGCCTAACCCGCGCAAGCTGGGTGACAGCGTTATGCAAATCATGCCTAGAAGTGCCTGTAAGGCTTTGTGTGTATTAACTTGTTGCGATTCGCTTTAGCCGCTATGTGCGAACTTGAATCGCAGTTCTGTACCTAACCCGCGCAGCTTGAGTGACGCCTATTTGCACATCATGCCTAAAAGTGCCTGTAAGGCGTTGTGTGTATTAACTTGTTGCGATTCGCTTTAGCCACTATGTGCGAACTTGAATCGCAGTTCTGAGCCTAACCCGCGCAAGCTGGATGACCACGTTTTGCACATCATGCCTAAAAGTGCCTTTAAGGCGTTGTGTGTATTAACTTGTTGCGATTCGTTTGAGCCGCTACGTGCAAACTTGAATCGCAGTTCTGAGCCTAACCCGCGCAAGCTGGATGACCGCGTTATGCACATCATGCCTAGAAGTGCCTGTAAGGCTTTGTGTGTATTAACTTGTTGCGATTCGTTTGAGCCGCTACGTGCAAACTTGATTCGCAGTTCTGAGCCTAACCCGCGCAAGCTGGATGACAACGTTTTCACATCATGCCTAAAAGTGCCTTTAAGGCGTTGTGTGTATTAACTAGTTGCGATTCGTTTGAGCCGCTACGTGCAAACTTGAATCGCAGTTCTGAGCCTAACCCGCGCAAGCTGGATGACCGTGTCATGCACATCATGCCTAGAAGTGCCTGTAAGGCTTTGTGTGTATTAACTTGTTGCGATTCGCTTTAGCCGCTATGTGCGAACTTGAATCGCAGTTCTCAGCCTAACCCGCGCAAGCTGGATGACCTCGTTTTTCACATCATGCCTAAAAGTGCCTGTAAGGCTTTGTGTGTATTAACTTGTTGCGGTTCGCTTTAGCCGCTATGTGCGAACTTGAATCGCACTTCTCAGCCTAACCCGCGCAAGCTGGATGACCACGTTTTGCACATCATGCCTAAAAGTGCCTTTAAGGCGTTGTGTGTATTAACTTGTTGCGATTCGTTTGAGCCGCTACGTGCAAACTTGAATCGCACTTCTGAGCCTAACCCGCGGAAGCTGGATGACCGCGTTGGCACATCATGCCTAGAAGTGCCTGTAAGGCTTTGAGTGTATTAACTTGTTGCGGTTCGTTTGAGCCGCTACGTGCAAACTTGAATCGCAGTTCTGAGCCTAACCCGCGCAAGCTGGATGACCACGTTTTGCACATCATGCCTAAATGTGCCTTTAAGGCGTTGTGTGTATTAACTTGTTGCGGTTCGTTTGAGCCGTTACGTGCAAACTTGAATCGCAGTTCTGAGCCTAACCCGCGCAAGCTGGATGACCACGTTTTGCACATCATGCCTAAAAGTGCCTTTAAGGCGTTGTGTGTATTAACTTGTTGCGATTCGTTTGAGCCGCTACGTGCAAACTTGAATCGCAGTTCTGAGCCTAACCCGCGCAAGCTGGATGACCGCGTTATGCACATCATGCCTAGAAGTGCCTGTAAGGCTTTGTGTATATTAACTTGTTGCGATTCGATTGAGCCGCTACGTGCAAACTTGAATCGCAGTTCTGAGCCTAACCCGCGCAAGCTGGATGACCACGTTTTGCACATCATGCCTAAAAGTGCCTTTAAGGCGTTGTGTGTATTAACTTTTTGCGATTCGTTTGAGCCGCTACGTGCAAACTTGAATCGCAGTTCTGAGCCTAACCCGCGCAAGCTGGATGACCGCGTTATGCACATCATGCCTAGAAGTGCCTGTAAGGCTTTGTGTGTATTAACTTGTTGCGATTCGCTTTAGCCGCTATGTGCGAACTTGAATCGCAGTTCTCAGCCTAACCCGCGCAAGCTGGATGACCTCGTTTTTCACATCATGCCTAAAAGTGCCTGTAAGGCTTTGTGTGTATTAACTTGTTGCGATTCGCTTTAGCCGCTATGTGCGAACTTGAATCGCAGTTCTGAGCCTAACCCGCGCAAGCTGGATGACCGCGTTTTGCACATAATGCCTAAAAGTGCCTGTAAGGCGTTGTGTGTATTAACTTGTTGCGATTCGTTTGAGCCGCTACGTGCAAACTTGAATCGCAGTTCTGAGCCTAACCCGCGCAAGCTGGATGACCGCGTTATGCACATCATGCCTAGAAGTGCCTGTAAGGCTTTGTGTGTATTAACTTGTTGCGATTCGTTTGAGCCGCTACGTGCAAACTTGAATCGCAGTTCTGAGCCTAACCCGCGCAAGCTGGGTGACCACGTTTTGCACATCATGCCTAAAAGTGCCTTTAAGGCGTTGTGTGTATTAACTTTTTGCGATTCGTTTGAGCCGCTACGTGCAAACTTGAATCGCAGTTCTGAGCCTAACCCGCGCAAGCTGGATGACCGCGTTATGCACATCATGCCTAGAAGTGCCTGTAAGGCTTTGTGTGTATTAACTTGTTGCGATTCGCTTTAGCCGCTATGTGCGAACTTGAATCGCAGTTCTCAGCCTAACCCGCGCAAGCTGGATGACCTCGTTTTTCACATCATGCCTAAAAGTGCCTGTAAGACTTTGTGTGTATTAACTTGTTGCGATTCGCTTTAGCCGCTATGTGCGAACTTGAATCGCAGTTCTGAGCCTAACCCGCGCAAGCTGGATGACAGCGTTATGCACATCATGCCTAGAAGTGCCTGTAAGGCTTTGTGTGTATTAACTTGTTGCGATTCGTTTCAGCCGCTACGTGCAAACTTGAATCGCAGTTCTGAGCCTAACCCGCGCAAGCTGGGTGACAGCGTTATGCAAATCATGCCTAGAAGTGCCTGTAAGGCTTTGTGTGTATTAACTTGTTGCGATTCGCTTTAGCCGCTATGTGCGAACTTGAATCGCAGTTCTGTACCTAACCCGCGCAGCTTGAGTGACGCCTATTTGCACATCATGCCTAAAAGTGCCTGTAAGGCGTTGTGTGTATTAACTTGTTGCGATTCGCTTTAGCCACTATGTGCGAACTTGAATCGCAGTTCTGAGCCTAACCCGCGCAAGCTGGATGACCACGTTTTGCACATCATGCCTAAAAGTGCCTTTAAGCCGTTGTGTGTATTAACTTGTTGCGATTCGTTTGAGCCGCTACGTGCAAACTTGAATCGCAGTTCTGAGCCTAACCCGCGGAAGCTGGATGACCGCGTTATGCACATCATGCCTAGAAGTGCCTGTAAGGCTTTGAGTGTATTAACTTGTTGCGGTTCGTTTGAGCCGCTACGTGCAAACTTGAATCGCAGTTCTGAGCCTAACCCGCGCAAGCTGGATGACCACGTTTTGCACATCATGCCTAAAAGTGCCTTTAAGGCGTTGTGTGTATTAACTTGTTGCGGTTCGTTTGAGCCGCTACGTGCAAACTTGAATCGCAGTTCTGAGCCTAACCCGCGCAAGCTGGATGACCACGTTTTGCACCTCATGCCTAAAAGTGCCTTTAAGGCGTTGTGTGTATTAACTTGTTGCGATTCGTTTGAGCCGCTACGTGCAAACTTGAACCGCAGTTCTGAGCCTAACCCGCGCAAGCTGGATGACCGCGTTATGCACATCATGCCTAGAAGTGCCTGTAAGGCTTTGTGTGTATTAACTTGTTGCGATTCGTTTGAGCCGCTACGTGCAAACTTGATTCGCAGTTCTGAGCCTAACCCGCGCAAGCTGGATGACCACGTTTTCACATCATGCCTAAAAGTGCCTGTAAGGCTTTGTGTGTATTAACTTGTTGCGATTCGTTTGAGCCGCTACGTGCAAACTTGAATCGCAGTTCTGAGCCTAACCCGTGCAAGCTGGATGACCGCGTCATGCACATCATGCCTAGAAGTGCCTGTAAGGCTTTGTGTGTATTAACTTGTTGCGATTCGCTTTAGCCGCTATGTGCGAACTTGAATCGCAGTTCTCAGCCTAACCCGCGCAAGCTGGATGACCTCGTTTTTTACATCATGCCTAAAAGTGCCTGTAAGGCTTTGTGTGTATTAACTTGTTGCGATTCGCTTTAGCCGCTATGTGCGAACTTGAATCGCAGTTCTCAGCCTAACCCGCGCAAGCTGGATGACCACGTTTTGCACATCATGCCTAGAAGTGCCTGTAAGGCTTTGTGTGTATTAACTTGTTGCGATTCGTTTGAGCCGCTACGTGCAAACTTGAATCGCAGTTCTGAGGCTAACCCGCGCAAGCTGGATGACCACGTTTTGCACATCATGCCTAAAAGTGCCTTTAAGGCGTTGTGTGTATTAACTTGTTGCGATTCGTTTGAGCCGCTACGTGCAAACTTGAATCGCAGTTCTGAGCCTAACCCGCGCAAGCTGGATGACCGCGTTATGCACATCATGCCTAGAAGTGCCTGTAAGGCTTTGTGTGTATTAACTTGTTGCGATTCGCTTTAGCCGCTATGTGCGAACTTGAATCGCAGTTCTCAGCCTAACCCGCGCAAGCTGGATGACCACGTTTTGCACATCATGCCTAAAAGTGCCTTTAAAGCGTTGTGTGTATTAACTTGTTGCGATTCGTTTGAGCCGCTACGTGCAAACTTGAATCGCAGTTCTGAGCCTAACCCGCGCAAGCTGGATGACCGCGTTTTGCACATAATGCCTAAAAGTGCCTGTGAGGCGTTGTGTGTATTAACTTGTTGCGATTCGTTTGAGCCGCTACGTGCAAACTTGAATCGCAGTTCTGAGCCTAACCCGCGCAAGCTGGATGACCGCGTTATGCACATCATGCCTAGAAGTGCCTGTAAGGCTTTGTGTGTATTAACTTGTTGCGATTCGTTTGAGCCGCTACGTGCAAACTTGAATCGCAGTTCTGAGCCTAACCCGCGCAACCTGGATGACCACGTTTTGCACATCATGCCTAAAAGTGCCTTTAAGGCGTTGTGTGTATTAACTTTTTGCGATTCGTTTGAGCCGCTACGTGCAAACTTGAATCGCAGTTCTGAGCCTAACCCGCGCAAGCTGGATGACCGCGTTATGCACATCATGCCTAGAAGTGCCTGTAAGGCTTTGTGTGTATTAACTTGTTGCGATTCGCTTTAGCCGCTATGTGCGAACTTGAATCGCAGTTCTCAGCCTAACCCGCGCAAGCTGGATGACCTCGTTTTTCACATCAAGCCTAAAAGTGCCTGTAAGGCTTTGTGTGTATTAACTTGTTGCGATTCGCTTTAGCCGCTATGTGCGAACTTGAATCGCAGTTCTGAGCCTAACCCGCGCAAGCTGGATGACCGCGTTTTGCACATAATGCCTAAAAGTGCCTGTAAGGCTTTGTGTGTATTAACTTGTTGCGATTCGTTTGAGCCGCTACGTGCAAACTTGAATCGCAGTTCTGAGCCTAACCCGCGCAAGCTGGATGACCGCGTTATGCACATCATGCCTAGAAGTGCCTGTAAGGCTTTGTGTGTATTAACTTGTTGCGATTCGTTTGAGCCGCTACGTGCAAACTTGAATCGCAGTTCTGAGCCTAACCCCCGCAAGCTGGGTGACCACGTTTTGCACATCATGCCTAAAAGTGCCTTTAAGGTGTTGTGTGTATTAACTTTTTGCGATTCGTTTGAGCCGCTACGTGCAAACTTGAATCGCAGTTCTGAGCCTAACCCGCGCAAGCTGGATGACCGCGTATCGCACATCATGCCTAGAAGTGCCTGTAAGGCTTTGTGTGTATTAACTTGTTGCGATTCGCTTTAGCCGCTATGTGCGAACTTGAATCGCAGTTCTCAGCCTAACCCGCGCAAGCTGGATGACCTCGTTTTTCACATCATGCCTAAAAGTGCCTGTAAGACTTTGTGTGTATTAACTTGTGTCGATTCGCTTTAGCCGCTATGTGCGAACTTGAATCGCAGTTCTGAGCCTAACCCGCGCAAGCTGGATGACCGCGTTATGCACATCATGCCTAGAAGTGCCTGTAAGGCTTTGTGTGTATTAACTTGTTGCGATTCGTTTGAGCCGCTACGTGCAAACTTGAATCGCAGTTCTGAGCCTAACCCGCGCAAGCTGGGTGACAGCGTTATGCAAATCATGCCTAGAAGTGCCTGTAAGGCTTTGTGTGTATTAACTTGTTGCGATTCGCTTTAGCCGCTATGTGCGAACTTGAATCGCAGTTCTGTACCTAACCCGCGCAGCTTGAGTGACGCCTATTTGCACATCATGCCTAAAAGTGCCTGTAAGGCGTTGTGTGTATTAACTTGTTGCGATTCGCTTTAGCCACTATGTGCGAACTTGAATCGCAGTTCTGAGCCTAACCCGCGCAAGCTGGATGACCACGTTTTGCACCTCATGCCTAAAAGTGCCTTTAAGGCGTTGTGTGTATTAACTTGTTGCGATTCGTTTGAGCCGCTACGTGCAAACTTGAATCGCAGTTCTGAGCCTAACCCGCGCAAGCTGGATGACTGCGTTATGCACATCATGCCTAGAAGTGCCTGTAAGGCTTTGTGTGTATTAACTCGTTGCGATTCGTTTGAGCCGCTACGTGCAAACTTGATTCGCAGTTCTGAGCCTAACCCGCGCAAGCTGGATGACCACGTTTTCACATCATGCCTAAAAGTGCCTTTAAGGCGTTGTGTGTATTAACTTGTTGCGATTCGTTTGAGCCGCTACGTGCAAACTTGAATCGCAGTTCTGAGCCTAACCCGCGCAAGCTGGATGACCGTGTCATGCACATCATGCCTAGAAGTGCCTGTAAGGCTTTGTGTGTATTAACTTGTTGCGATTCGCTTTAGCCGCTATGTGCGAACTTGAATCGCAGTTCTCAGCCTAACCCGCGCAAGCTGGATGACCTCGTTTTTCACATCATGCCTAAAAGTGCCTGTAAGGCTTTGTGTGTATTAACTTGTTGCGATTCGCTTTAGCCGCTATGTGCGAACTTGAATCGCAGTTCTCAGCCTAACCCGCGCAAGCTGGATGACCACGTTTTGCACATCATGCCTAAAAGTGCCTTTAAGGCGTTGTGTGTATTAACTTGTTGCGATTCGTTTGAGCCGCTACGTGCAAACTTGAATCGCACTTCTGAGCCTAACCCGCGGAAGCTGGATGACCGCGTTATGCACATCATGCCTAGAAGTGCCTGTAAGGCTTTGAGTGTATTAACTTGTTGCGGTTCGTTTGAGCCGCTACGTGCAAACTTGAATCGCAGTTCTGAGCCTAACCCGCGCAAGCTGGATGACCGCGTTATGCACATCATGCCTAGAAGTGCTTGTAAGGCTTTGTGTGTATTAACTTGTTGCGATTCGTTTGAGCCGCTACGTGCAAACTTGATTCGCAGTTCTGAGCCTAACCCGCGCAAGCTGGATGACCACGTTTTCACATCATGCCTAAAAGTGCCTTTAAGGCGTTGTGTGTATTAACTTGTTGCGATTCGTTTTAGCCGCTACGTGCAAACTTGAATCGCAGTTCTGAGCCTAACCCGCGCAAGCTGGATGACCGCGTCATGCACATCATGCCTAGAAGTGCCTGTAAGGCTTTGTGTGTATTAACTTGTTGCGATTCGCTTTAGCCGCTATGTGCGAACTTGAATCGCAGTTCTCAGCCTAACCCGCGCAAGCTGGATGACCTCGTTTTTCACATCATGCCTAAAAGTGCCTGTAAGGCTTTGTGTGTATTAACTTGTTGCGATTCGCTTTAGCCGCTATGTGCGAACTTGAATCGCAGTTCTGAGCCTAACCCGCGCAAGCTGGATGACCGCGTTTTGCACATAATGCCTAAAAGTACCTGTAAGGCGTTGTGTGTATTAACTTGTTGCGATTCGTTTGTCCGCTACGTGCAAACTTGAATCGCAGTTCTGAGCCTAACCCGCGCAAGCTGGATGACCTCGTTATGCACATCATGCCTAGAAGTGCCTGTAAGGCTTTGTGTGTATTAACTTGTTGCGATTCGTTTGAGCCGCTACGTGCAAACTTGAATCGCAGTTCTGAGCCTAACCCGCGCAAGCTGGATGACCACGTTTTGCACATCATGCCTGAAAGTGCCTTTAAGGCGTTGTGTGTATTAACTTTTTGCGATTCGTTTGAGCCGCTACGTGCAAACTTGAATCGCAGTTCTGAGCCTAACCCGCGCAAGCTGGATGACCGCGTTATGCACATCATGCCTAGAAGTGCCTGTAAGGCTTTGTGTGTATTAACTTGTTGCGATTCGCTTTAGCCGCTATGTGCGAACTTGAATCGCAGTTCTCAGCCTAACCCGCGCAAGCTGGATGACCTCGTTTTTCACATCATGCCTAAAAGTGCCTGTAAGGCTTTGTGTGTATTAACTTGTTGCGATTCGCTTTAGCCGCTATGTGCGAACTTGAATCGCAGTTCTGAGCCTAACCCGCGCAAGCTGGATGACCGCGTTTTGCACATAATGCCTAAAAGTGCCTGTAAGGCGTTGTGTGTATTAACTTGTTGCGATTCGTTTGAGCCGCTACGTGCAAACTTGAATCGCAGTTCTGAGCCTAACCCGCGCAAGCTGGGTGACAGCGTTATGCAAATCATGCCTAGAAGTGCCTGTAAGGCTTTGTGTGTATTAACTTGTTGCGATTCGCTTTAGCCGCTATGTGCGAACTTGAATCGCAGTTCTGTACCTAACCCGCGCAGCTTGAGTGACGCCTATTTGCACATCATGCCTAAAAGTGCCTGTAAGGCGTTGTGTGTATTAACTTGTTGCGATTCGCTTTAGCCACTATGTGCGAACTTGAATCGCAGTTCTGAGCCTAACCCGCGCAAGCTGGATGACCACGTTTTGCACATCATGCCTAAAAGTGCCTTTAAGGCGTTGTGTGTATTAACTTGTTGCGATTCGTTTGAGCCGCTACGTGCAAACTTGAATCGCAGTTCTGAGCCTAACCCGCGCAAGCTGGATGACCGCGTTATGCACATCATGCCTAGAAGTGCCTGTAAGGCTTTGTGTGTATTAACTTGTTGCGATTCGTTTGAGCCGCTACGTGCAAACTTGATTCGCAGTTCTGAGCCTAACCCGCGCAAGCTGGATGACAACGTTTTCACATCATGCCTAAAAGTGCCTTTAAGGCGTTGTGTGTATTAACTAGTTGCGATTCGTTTGAGCCGCTACGTGCAAACTTGAATCGCAGTTCTGAGCCTAACCCGCGCAAGCTGGATGACCGTGTCATGCACATCATGCCTAGAAGTGCCTGTAAGGCTTTGTGTGTATTAACTTGTTGCGATTCGCTTTAGCCGCTATGTGCGAACTTGAATCGCAGTTCTCAGCCTAACCCGCGCAAGCTGGATGACCTCGTTTTTCACATCATGCCTAAAAGTGCCTGTAAGGCTTTGTGTGTATTAACTTGTTGCGGTTCGCTTTAGCCGCTATGTGCGAACTTGAATCGCACTTCTCAGCCTAACCCGCGCAAGCTGGATGACCACGTTTTGCACATCATGCCTAAAAGTGCCTTTAAGGCGTTGTGTGTATTAACTTGTTGCGATTCGTTTGAGCCGCTACGTGCAAACTTGAATCGCACTTCTGAGCCTAACCCGCGGAAGCTGGATGACCGCGTTGGCACATCATGCCTAGAAGTGCCTGTAAGGCTTTGAGTGTATTAACTTGTTGCGGTTCGTTTGAGCCGCTACGTGCAAACTTGAATCGCAGTTCTGAGCCTAACCCGCGCAAGCTGGATGACCACGTTTTGCACATCATGCCTAAATGTGCCTTTAAGGCGTTGTGTGTATTAACTTGTTGCGGTTCGTTTGAGCCGTTACGTGCAAACTTGAATCGCAGTTCTGAGCCTAACCCGCGCAAGCTGGATGACCACGTTTTGCACATCATGCCTAAAAGTGCCTTTAAGGCGTTGTGTGTATTAACTTGTTGCGATTCGTTTGAGCCGCTACGTGCAAACTTGAATCGCAGTTCTGAGCCTAACCCGCGCAAGCTGGATGACCGCGTTATGCACATCATGCCTAGAAGTGCCTGTAAGGCTTTGTGTATATTAACTTGTTGCGATTCGATTGAGCCGCTACGTGCAAACTTGAATCGCAGTTCTGAGCCTAACCCGCGCAAGCTGGATGACCACGTTTTGCACATCATGCCTAAAAGTGCCTTTAAGGCGTTGTGTGTATTAACTTTTTGCGATTCGTTTGAGCCGCTACGTGCAAACTTGAATCGCAGTTCTGAGCCTAACCCGCGCAAGCTGGATGACCGCGTTATGCACATCATGCCTAGAAGTGCCTGTAAGGCTTTGTGTGTATTAACTTGTTGCGATTCGCTTTAGCCGCTATGTGCGAACTTGAATCGCAGTTCTGAGCCTAACCCGCGCAAGCTGGATGACCGCGTTTTGCACATAATGCCTAAAAGTGCCTGTAAGGCGTTGTGTGTATTAACTTGTTGCGATTCGTTTGAGCCGCTACGTGCAAACTTGAATCGCAGTTCTGAGCCTAACCCGCGCAAGCTGGATGACCGCGTTATGCACATCATGCCTAGAAGTGCCTGTAAGGCTTTGTGTGTATTAACTTGTTGCGATTCGTTTGAGCCGCTACGTGCAAACTTGAATCGCAGTTCTGAGCCTAACCCGCGCAAGCTGGGTGACCACGTTTTGCACATCATGCCTAAAAGTGCCTTTAAGGCGTTGTGTGTATTAACTTTTTGCGATTCGTTTGAGCCGCTACGTGCAAACTTGAATCGCAGTTCTGAGCCTAACCCGCGCAAGCTGGATGACCGCGTTATGCACATCATGCCTAGAAGTGCCTGTAAGGCTTTGTGTGTATTAACTTGTTGCGATTCGCTTTAGCCGCTATGTGCGAACTTGAATCGCAGTTCTCAGCCTAACCCGCGCAAGCTGGATGACCTCGTTTTTCACATCATGCCTAAAAGTGCCTGTAAGACTTTGTGTGTATTAACTTGTTGCGATTCGCTTTAGCCGCTATGTGCGAACTTGAATCGCAGTTCTGAGCCTAACCCGCGCAAGCTGGATGACAGCGTTATGCACATCATGCCTAGAAGTGCCTGTAAGGCTTTGTGTGTATTAACTTGTTGCGATTCGTTTCAGCCGCTACGTGCAAACTTGAATCGCAGTTCTGAGCCTAACCCGCGCAAGCTGGGTGACAGCGTTATGCAAATCATGCCTAGAAGTGCCTGTAAGGCTTTGTGTGTATTAACTTGTTGCGATTCGCTTTAGCCGCTATGTGCGAACTTGAATCGCAGTTCTGTACCTAACCCGCGCAGCTTGAGTGACGCCTATTTGCACATCATGCCTAAAAGTGCCTGTAAGGCGTTGTGTGTATTAACTTGTTGCGATTCGCTTTAGCCACTATGTGCGAACTTGAATCGCAGTTCTGAGCCTAACCCGCGCAAGCTGGATGACCACGTTTTGCACATCATGCCTAAAAGTGCCTTTAAGCCGTTGTGTGTATTAACTTGTTGCGATTCGTTTGAGCCGCTACGTGCAAACTTGAATCGCAGTTCTGAGCCTAACCCGCGGAAGCTGGATGACCGCGTTATGCACATCATGCCTAGAAGTGCCTGTAAGGCTTTGAGTGTATTAACTTGTTGCGGTTCGTTTGAGCCGCTACGTGCAAACTTGAATCGCAGTTCTGAGCCTAACCCGCGCAAGCTGGATGACCACGTTTTGCACATCATGCCTAAAAGTGCCTTTAAGGCGTTGTGTGTATTAACTTGTTGCGGTTCGTTTGAGCCGCTACGTGCAAACTTGAATCGCAGTTCTGAGCCTAACCCGCGCAAGCTGGATGACCACGTTTTGCACCTCATGCCTAAAAGTGCCTTTAAGGCGTTGTGTGTATTAACTTGTTGCGATTCGTTTGAGCCGCTACGTGCAAACTTGAACCGCAGTTCTGAGCCTAACCCGCGCAAGCTGGATGACCGCGTTATGCACATCATGCCTAGAAGTGCCTGTAAGGCTTTGTGTGTATTAACTTGTTGCGATTCGTTTGAGCCGCTACGTGCAAACTTGATTCGCAGTTCTGAGCCTAACCCGCGCAAGCTGGATGACCACGTTTTCACATCATGCCTAAAAGTGCCTTTAAGGCGTTGTGTGTATTAACTTGTTGCGATTCGTTTGAGCCGCTACGTGCAAACTTGAATCGCAGTTCGGACCCTAACCCGCGCAAGCTGGATGACCGTGTCATGCACATCATGCCTAGAAGTGCCTGTAAGGCTTTGTGTATATTAACTTGTTGCGATTCGCTTTAGCCGCTATGTGCGAACTTGAATCGCAGTTCTCAGCTTAACCCGCGCAAGCTGGACGACCTCGTTTTTCACATCATGCCTAAAAGTGCCTGTAAGGCTTTGTGTGTATTAACTTGTTGCGATTCGCTTTAGCCGCTATGTGCGAACTTGAATCGCACTTCTCAGCCTAACCCGCGCAAGCTGGATGACCACGTTTTGCACATCATGCCTAAAAGTGCCTTTAAGGCGTTGTGTGTATTAACTTGTTGCGATTCGTTTGAGCCGCTACGTGCAAACTTGAATCGCACTTCTGAGCCTAACCCGCGGAAGCTGGATGACCGCGTTATGCACATCATGCCTAGAAGTGCCTGTAAGGCTTTGAGTGTATTAACTTGTTGCGGTTCGTTTGAGCCGCTACGTGCAAACTTGAATCGCAGTTCTGAGCCTAACCCGCGCAAGCTGGATGACCACGTTTTGCACATCATGCCTAAAAGTGCCTTTAAGGCGTTGTGTGTATTAACTTGTTGCGATTCGTTTGAGCCGCTACGTGCAAACTTGAATCGCAGTTCTGAGCCTAACCCGCGCAAGCTGGATGACCGCGTTATGCACATCATGCCTAGAAGTGCTTGTAAGGCTTTGTGTGTATTAACTTGTTGCGATTCGTTTGAGCCGCTACGTGCAAACTTGATTCGCAGTTCTGAGCCTAACCCGCGCAAGCTGGATGACCGCGTTATGCACATCATGCCTAGAAGTGCCTGTAAGGCTTTGTGTGTATTAACTTGTTGCGATTCGCTTTAGCCGCTATGTGCGAACTTGAATCGCACTTCTCAGCCTAACCCGCGCAAGCTGGATGACCACGTTTTGCACATCATGCCTAAAAGTGCCTTTAAGGCGTTGTGTGTATTAACTTGTTGCGATTCGTTTGAGCCGCTACGTGCAAACTTGAATCGCAGTTCTGAGCCTAACCCGCGCAAGCTGGATGACCACGTTATGCACATCATGCCTAGAAGTGCTTGTAAGGCTTTGTGTGTATTAACTTGTTGCGATTCGTTTGAGCCGCTACGTGCAAACTTGATTCGCAGTTCTGAGCCTAACCCGCGCCAGCTGGATGACCGCGTTATGCACATCATGCCTAGAAGTGCCTGTAAGGCTTTGTGTGTATTAACTTGTTGCGATTCGCTTTAGCCGCTATGTGCGAACTTGAATCGCAGTTCTCAGCCTAACCCGCGCAAGCTGGATGACCTCGTTTTTCACATCATGCCTAAAAGTGCCTGTAAGACTTTGTGTGTATTAACTTGTTGCGATTCGCTTTAGCCGCTATGTGCGAACTTGAATCGCAGTTCTCAGCCTAACCCGCGCAAGCTGGATGACCACGTTTTGCACATAATGCCTAAAGGTGCCTGTAAGGCGTTGTGTGTATTAACTTGTTGCGATTCGTTTGAGCCGCTACGTGCAAACTTGAATCGCAGTTCTGAGCCTAACCCGCGCAAGCTGGGTGACAGCGTTATGCAAATCATGCCTAGAAGTGCCTGTAAGGCTTTGTGTGTATTAACTTGTTGCGATTCGCTTTAGCCGCTATGTGCGAACTTGAATCGCAGTTCTGTACCTAACCCGCGCAGCTTGAGTGACGCCTATTTGCACATCATGCCTAAAAGTGCCTGTAAGGCGTTGTGTGTATTAACTTGTTGCGATTCGCTTTAGCCACTATGTGCGAACTTGAATCGCAGTTCTGAGCCTAACCCGCGCAAGCTGGATGACCACGTTTTGCACATCATGCCTAAAAGTGCCTTTAAGGCGTTGTGTGTATTAACTTGTTGCGATTCGTTTGAGCCGCTACGTGCAAACTTGAATCGCAGTTCTGAGCCTAACCCGCGCAAGCTGGATGACCGCGTTATGCACATCATGCCTAGAAGTGCCTGTAAGGCTTTGTGTGTATTAACTTGTTGCGATTCGTTTGAGCCGCTACGTGCAAACTTGATTCGCAGTTCTGAGCCTAACCCGCGCAAGCTGGATGACAACGTTTTCACATCATGCCTAAAAGTGCCTTTAAGGCGTTGTGTGTATTAACTAGTTGCGATTCGTTTGAGCCGCTACGTGCAAACTTGAATCGCAGTTCTGAGCCTAACCCGCGCAAGCTGGATGACCGTGTCATGCACATCATGCCTAGAAGTGCCTGTAAGGCTTTGTGTGTATTAACTTGTTGCGATTCGCTTTAGCCGCTATGTGCGAACTTGAATCGCAGTTCTCAGCCTAACCCGCGCAAGCTGGATGACCTCGTTTTTCACATCATGCCTAAAAGTGCCTGTAAGGCTTTGTGTGTATTAACTTGTTGCGATTCGCTTTAGCCGCTATGTGCGAACTTGAATCGCACTTCTCAGCCTAACCCGCGCAAGCTGGATGACCACGTTTTGCACATCATGCCTAAAAGTGCCTTTAAGGCGTTGTGTGTATTAACTTGTTGCGATTCGTTTGAGCCGCTACGTGCAAACTTGAATCGCACTTCTGAGCCTAACCCGCGGAAGCTGGATGACCGCGTTGGCACATCATGCCTAGAAGTGCCTGTAAGGCTTTGAGTGTATTAACTTGTTGCGGTTCGTTTGAGCCGCTACGTGCAAACTTGAACCGCAGTTCTGAGCCTAACCCGCGCAAGCTGGATGACCACGTTTTGCACATCATGCCTAAATGTGCCTTTAAGGCGTTGTGTGTATTAACTTGTTGCGGTTCGTTTGAGCCGTTACGTGCAAACTTGAATCGCAGTTCTGAGCCTAACCCGCGCAAGCTGGATGACCACGTTTTGCACATCATGCCTAAAAGTGCCTTTAAGGCGTTGTGTGTATTAACTTGTTGCGATTCGTTTGAGCCGCTACGTGCAAACTTGAATCGCAGTTCTGAGCCTAACCCGCGCAAGCTGGATGACCGCGTTATGCACATCATGCCTAGAAGTGCCTGTAAGGCTTTGTGTATATTAACTTGTTGCGATTCGATTGAGCCGCTACGTGCAAACTTGAATCGCAGTTCTGAGCCTAACCCGCGCAAGCTGGATGACCACGTTTTGCACATCATGCCTAAAAGTGCCTTTAAGGCGTTGTGTGTATTAACTTTTTGCGATTCGTTTGAGCCGCTACGTGCAAACTTGAATCGCAGTTCTGAGCCTAACCCGCGCAAGCTGGATGACCGCGTTATGCACATCATGCCTAGAAGTGCCTGTAAGGCTTTGTGTGTATTAACTTGTTGCGATTCGCTTTAGCCGCTATGTGCGAACTTGAATCGCAGTTCTCAGCCTAACCCGCGCAAGCTGGATGACCTCGTTTTTCACATCATGCCTAAAAGTGCCTGTAAGGCTTTGTGTGTATTAACTTGTTGCGATTCGCTTTAGCCGCTATGTGCGAACTTGAATCGCAGTTCTGAGCCTAACCCGCGCAAGCTGGATGACCGCGTTTTGCACATAATGCCTAAAAGTGCCTGTAAGGCGTTGTGTGTATTAACTTGTTGCGATTCGTTTGAGCCGCTACGTGCAAACTTGAATCGCAGTTCTGAGCCTAACCCGCGCAAGCTGGATGACCGCGTTATGCACATCATGCCTAGAAGTGCCTGTAAGGCTTTGTGTGTATTAACTTGTTGCGATTCGTTTGAGCCGCTACGTGCAAACTTGAATCGCAGTTCTGAGCCTAACCCGCGCAAGCTGGGTGACCACGTTTTGCACATCATGCCTAAAAGTGCCTTTAAGGCGTTGTGTGTATTAACTTTTTGCGATTCGTTTGAGCCGCTACGTGCAAACTTGAATCGCAGTTCTGAGCCTAACCCGCGCAAGCTGGATGACCGCGTTATGCACATCATGCCTAGAAGTGCCTGTAAGGCTTTGTGTGTATTAACTTGTTGCGATTCGCTTTAGCCGCTATGTGCGAACTTGAATCGCAGTTCTCAGCCTAACCCGCGCAAGCTGGATGACCTCGTTTTTCACATCATGCCTAAAAGTGCCTGTAAGACTTTGTGTGTATTAACTTGTTGCGATTCGCTTTAGCCGCTATGTGCGAACTTGAATCGCAGTTCTGAGCCTAACCCGCGCAAGCTGGATGACAGCGTTATGCACATCATGCCTAGAAGTGCCTGTAAGGCTTTGTGTGTATTAACTTGTTGCGATTCGTTTCAGCCGCTACGTGCAAACTTGAATCGCAGTTCTGAGCCTAACCCGCGCAAGCTGGGTGACAGCGTTATGCAAATCATGCCTAGAAGTGCCTGTAAGGCTTTGTGTGTATTAACTTGTTGCGATTCGCTTTAGCCGCTATGTGCGAACTTGAATCGCAGTTCTGTACCTAACCCGCGCAGCATGAGTGACGCCTATTTGCACATCATGCCTAAAAGTGCCTGTAAGGCGTTGTGTGTATTAACTTGTTGCGATTCGCTTTAGCCACTATGTGCGAACTTGAATCGCAGTTCTGAGCCTAACCCGCGCAAGCTGGATGACCACGTTTTGCACATCATGCCTAAAAGTGCCTTTAAGCCGTTGTGTGTATTAACTTGTTGCGATTCGTTTGAGCCGCTACGTGCAAACTTGAATCGCAGTTCTGAGCCTAACCCGCGGAAGCTGGATGACCGCGTTATGCACATCATGCCTAGAAGTGCCTGTAAGGCTTTGAGTGTATTAACTTGTTGCGGTTCGTTTGAGCCGCTACGTGCAAACTTGAATCGCAGTTCTGAGCCTAACCCGCGCAAGCTGGATGACCACGTTTTGCACATCATGCCTAAAAGTGCCTTTAAGGCGTTGTGTGTATTAACTTGTTGCGGTTTGTTTGAGCCGCTACGTGCAAACTTGAATCGCAGTTCTGAGCCTAACCCGCGCAAGCTGGATGACCACGTTTTGCACCTCATGCCTAAAAGTGCCTTTAAGGCGTTGTGTGTATTAACTTGTTGCGATTCGTTTGAGCCGCTACGTGCAAACTTGAACCGCAGTTCTGAGCCTAACCCGCGCAAGCTGGATGACCGCGTTATGCACATCATGCCTAGAAGTGCCTGTAAGGCTTTGTGTGTATTAACTTGTTGCGATTCGTTTGAGCCGCTACGTGCAAACTTGATTCGCAGTTCTGAGCCTAACCCGCGCAAGCTGGATGACCACGTTTTCACATCATGCCTAAAAGTGCCTTTAAGGCGTTGTGTGTATTAACTTGTTGCGATTCGTTTGAGCCGCTACGTGCAAACTTGAATCGCAGTTCGGACCCTAACCCGCGCAAGCTGGATGACCGTGTCATGCACATCATGCCTAGAAGTGCCTGTAAGGCTTTGTGTGTATTAACTTGTTGCGATTCGCTTTAGCCGCTATGTGCGAACTTGAATCGCAGTTCTCAGCCTAACCCGCGCAAGCTGGACGACCTCGTTTTTCACATCATGCCTAAAAGTGCCTGTAAGGCTTTGTGTGTATTAACTTGTTGCGATTCGCTTTAGCCGCTATGTGCGAACTTGAATCGCACTTCTCAGCCTAACCCGCGCAAGCTGGATGACCACGTTTTGCACATCATGCCTAAAAGTGCCTTTAAGGCGTTGTGTGTATTAACTTGTTGCGATTCGTTTGAGCCGCTACGTGCAAACTTGAATCGCACTTCTGAGCCTAACCCGCGGAAGCTGGATGACCGCGTTATGCACATCATGCCTAGAAGTGCCTGTAAGGCTTTGAGTGTATTAACTTGTTGCGGTTCGTTTGAGCCGCTACGTGCAAACTTGAATCGCAGTTCTGAGCCTAACCCGCGCAAGCTGGATGACCACGTTTTGCACATCATGCCTAAAAGTGCCTTTAAGGCGTTGTGTGTATTAACTTGTTGCGATTCGTTTGAGCCGCTACGTGCAAACTTGAATCGCAGTTCTGAGCCTAACCCGCGCAAGCTGGATGACCGCGTTATGCACATCATGCCTAGAAGTGCTTGTAAGGCTTTGTGTGTATTAACTTGTTGCGATTCGTTTGAGCCGCTACGTGCAAACTTGATTCGCAGTTCTGAGCCTAACCCGCGCAAGCTGGATGACCACGTTTTCACATCATGCCTAAAAGTGCCTTTAAGGCGTTGTGTGTATTAACTTGTTGCGATTCGTTTGAGCCGCTACGTGCAAAATTGAATCGCAGTTCTGAGCCTAACCCGCGCAAGCTGGATGACCGCGTCATGCACATCATGCCTAGAAGTGCCTGTAAGGCTTTGTGTGTATTAACTTGTTGCGATTCGCTTTAGCCGCTATGTGCGAACTTGAATCGCAGTTCTCAGCCTAACCCGCGCAAGCTGGATGACCGCGTTTTGCACATAATGCCTAAAAGTACCTGTAAGGCGTTGTGTGTATTAACTTGTTGCGATTCGTTTGAGCCGCTACGTGCAAACTTGAATCGCAGTTCTGAGCCTAACCCGCGCAAGCTGGATGACCGCGTCATGCACATCATGCCTAGAAGTGCCTGTAAGGCTTTGTGTGTATTAACTTGTTGCGATTCGCTTTAGCCGCTATGTGCGAACTTGAATCGCAGTTCTCAGCCTTACCCGCGCAAGCTGGATGACCTCGTTTTTTACATCATGCCTAAAAGTGCCTGTAAGGCTTTGTGTGTATTAACTTGTTGCGATTCGCTTTCGCCGCTATGTGCGAACTTGAATCGCAGTTCTCAGCCTAACCCGCGCAAGCTGGATGACAACGTTTTGCACATCATGCCTAGAAGTGCCTGTAAGGCTTTGTGTGTATTAACTTGTTGCGATTCGTTTGAGCCGCTACGTGCAAACTTGAATCGCAGTTCTGAGGCTAACCCGCGCAAGCTGGATGACCACGTTTTGCACATCATGCCTAAAAGTGCCTTTAAGGCGTTGTGTGTATTAACTTGTTGCGATTCGTTTGAGCCGCTACGTGCAAACTTGAATCGCAGTTCTGAGCCTAACCCGCGCAAGCTGGATGACCGCGTTATGCACATCATGCCTAGAAGTGCCTGTAAGGCTTTGTGTGTATTAACTTGTTGCGATTCGCTTTAGCCGCTATGTGCGAACTTGAATCGCAGTTCTCAGCCTAACCCGCGCAAGCTGGATGACCACGTTTTGCACATCATGCCTAAAAGTGCCTTTAAAGCGTTGTGTGTATTAACTTGTTGCGATTCGTTTGAGCCGCTACGTGCAAACTTGAATCGCAGTTCTGAGCCTAACCCGCGCAAGCTGGATGACCGCGTTTTGCACATAATGCCTAAAAGTGCCTGTGAGGCGTTGTGTGTATTAACTTGTTGCGATTCGCTTTAGCCGCTATGTGCGAACTTGAATCGCAGTTCTGTACCTAACCCGCGCAGCTTGAGTGACGCCTATTTGCACATCATGCCTAAAAGTGCCTGTAAGGCGTTGTGTGTATTAACTTGTTGCGATTCGCTTTAGCCACTATGTGCGAACTTTAATCGCAGTTCTGAGCCTAACCCGCGCAAGCTGGATGACCACGTTTTGCACATCATGCCTAAAAGTGCCTTTAAGCCGTTGTGTGTATTAACTTGTTGCGATTCGTTTGAGCCGCTACGTGCAAACTTGAATCGCAGTTCTGAGCCTAACCCGCGGAAGCTGGATGACCGCGTTATGCACATCATGCCTAGAAGTGCCTGTAAGGCTTTGAGTGTATTAACTTGTTGCGGTTCGTTTGAGCCGCTACGTGCAAACTTGAATCGCAGTTCTGAGCCTAACCCGCGCAAGCTGGTTGACCACGTTTTGCACATCATGCCTAAAAGTGCCTTTAAGGCGTTGTGTGTATTAACTTGTTGCGGTTCGTTTGAGCCGCTACGTGCAAACTTGAATCGCAGTTCTGAGCCTAACCCGCGCAAGCTGGATGACCACGTTTTGCACCTCATGCCTAAAAGTGCCTTTAAGGCGTTGTGTGTATTAACTTGTTGCGATTCGTTTGAGCCGCTACGTGCAAACTTGAACCGCAGTTCTGAGC
Source organism: Amblyomma maculatum (assembly GCF_055883805.1). NCBI lineage: Eukaryota > Metazoa > Arthropoda > Arachnida > Ixodida > Ixodidae > Amblyomma > Amblyomma maculatum. The sequence goes on from NW_028146784.1 coordinate 21,106, forward strand.
CTAACCCGCGCAAGCTGGATGACCGCGTTATGCACATCATGCCTAGAAGTGCCTGTAAGGCTTTGTGTGTATTAAATTGTTGCGATTCGTTTGAGCCGCTACGTGCAAACTTGATTCGCAGTTCTGAGCCTAACCCGCGCAAGCTGGATGACCACGTTTTCACATCATGCCTAAAAGTGCCTTTAAGGCGTTGTGTGTATTAACTTGTTGCGATTCGTTTGAGCCGCTACGTGCAAAATTGAATCGCAGTTCTGAGCCTAACCCGCGCAAGCTGGATGACCGCGTCATGCACATCATGCCTAGAAGTGCCTGTAAGGCTTTGTGTGTATTAACTTGTTGCGATTCGCTTTAGCCGCTATGTGCGAACTTGAATCGCAGTTCTCAGCCTAACCCGCGCAAGCTGGATGACCGCGTTTTGCACATAATGCCTAAAAGTACCTGTAAGGCGTTGTGTGTATTAACTTGTTGCGATTCGTTTGAGCCGCTACGTGCAAACTTGAATCGCAGTTCTGAGCCTAACCCGCGCAAGCTGGATGACCGCGTCATGCACATCATGCCTAGAAGTGCCTGTAAGGCTTTGTGTGTATTAACTTGTTGCGATTCGCTTTAGCCGCTATGTGCGAACTTGAATCGCAGTTCTCAGCCTAACCCGCGCAAGCTGGATGACCTCGTTTTTTACATCATGCCTAAAAGTGCCTGTAAGGCTTTGTGTGTATTAACTTGTTGCGATTCGCTTTCGCCGCTATGTGCGAACTTGAATCGCAGTTCTCAGCCTAACCCGCGCAAGCTGGATGACCACGTTTTGCACATCATGCCTAGAAGTGCCTGTAAGGCTATGTGTGTATTAACTTGTTGCGATTCGTTTGAGCCGCTACGTGCAAACTTGAATCGCAGTTCTGAGGCTAACCCGCGCAAGCTGGATGACCACGTTTTGCACATCATGCCTAAAAGTGCCTTTAAGGCGTTGTGTGTATTAACTTGTTGCGATTCGTTTGAGCCGCTACGTGCAAACTTGAATCGCAGTTCTGAGCCTAACCCGCGCAAGCTGGATGACCGCGTTATGCACATCATGCCTAGAAGTGCCTGTAAGGCTTTGTGTGTATTAACTTGTTGCGATTCGTTTGAGCCGCTACGTGCAAACTTGAATCGCAGTTCTGAGCCTAACCCGCGCAAGCTGGATGACCACGTTTTGCACATCATGCCTAAAAGTGCCTTTAAGGCGTTGTGTGTATTAACTTTTCGCGATTCGTTTGAGCCTCTACGTGCAAACTTGAATCGCAGTTCTGAGCCTAACCCGCGCAAGCTGGATGACCGCGTTATGCACATCATGCCTAGAAGTGCCTGTAAGGCTTTGTGTGTATTAACTTGTTGCGATTCGCTTTAGCTGCTATGTGCGAACTTGAATCGCAGTTCTCAGCCTAACCCGCGCAAGCTGGATGACCTCGTTTTTCACATCATGCCTAAAAGTGCCTGTAAGGCTTTGTGTGTATTAACTTGTTGCGATTCGCTTTAGCCGCTATGTGCGAACTTGAATCGCAGTTCTGAGCCTAACCCGCGCAAGCTGGATGACCGCGTTTTGCACATAATGCCTAAAAGTGCCTGTAAGGCGTTGTGTGTATTAACTTGTTGCGATTCGTTTTAGCCGCTACGTGCAAACTTGAATCGCAGTTCTGAGCCTAACCCGCGCAAGCTGGATGACCGCGTTATGCACATCATGCCTAGAAGTGCCTGTAAGGCTTTGTGTGTATTAACTTGTTGCGATTCGTTTGAGCCGCTACGTGCAAACTTGAATCGCAGTTCTGAGCCTAACCCGCGCAAGCTGGGTGACCACGTTTTGCACAACATGCCTAAAAGTGCCTTTAAGGCGTTGTGTGTATTAACTTGTTGCGATTCGTTTGAGCCGCTACGTGCAAACTTGAATCGCAGTTCTGAGCCTAACCCGCGCAAGCTGGATGACCGCGTCATGCACATCATGCCTAGAAGTGCCTGTAAGGCTTTGTGTGTATTAACTTGTTGCGATTCGCTTTAGCCGCTATGTGCGAACTTGAATCGCAGTTCTCAGCCTAACCCGCGCAAGCTGGATGACCACGTTTTGCACATCATGCCTAGAAGTGCCTGTAAGGCTTTGTGTGTATTAACTTGTTGCGATTCGTTTGAGCCGCTACGTGCAAACTTGAATCGCAGTTCTGAGGCTAACCCGCGCAAGCTGGATGACCACGTTTTGCACATCATGCCTAAAAGTGCCTTTAAGGCGTTGTGTGTATTAACTTGTTGCGATTCGTTTGAGCCGCTACGTGCAAACTTGAATCGCAGTTCTGAGCCTAACCCGCGCAAGCTGGATGACCGCGTTATGCACATCATGCCTAGAAGTGCCTGTAAGGCTTTGTGTGTATTAACTTGTTGCGATTCGCTTTAGCCGCTATGTGCGAACTTGAATCGCAGTTCTCAGCCTAACCCGCGCAAGCTGGATGACCACGTTTTGCACATCATGCCTAAAAGTGCCTTTAAAGCGTTGTGTGTATTAACTTGTTGCGATTCGTTTGAGCCGCTACGTGCAAACTTGAATCGCAGTTCTGAGCCTAACCCGCGCAAGCTGGATGACCGCGTTTTGCACATAATGCCTAAAAGTGCCTGTGAGGCGTTGTGTGTATTAACTTGTTGCGATTCGTTTGAGCCGCTACGTGCAAACTTGAATCGCAGTTCTGAGCCTAACCCACGCAAGCTGGATGACCGCGTTATGCACATCATGCCTAGAAGTGCCTGTAAGGCTTTGTGTGTATTAACTTGTTGCGATTCGTTCGAGCCGCTACGTGCAAACTTGAATCGCAGTTCTGAGCCTAACCCGCGCAAGCTGGATGACCACGTTTTGCACATCATGCCTAAAAGTGCCTTTAAGGCGTTGTGTGTATTAACTTTTTGCGATTCGTTTGAGCCGCTACGTGCAAACTTGAATCGCAGTTCTGAGCCTAACCCGCGCAAGCTGGATGACCGCGTTATGCACATCATGCCTAGAAGTGCCTGTAAGGCTTTGTGTGTATTAACTTGTTGCGATTCGCTTTAGCTGCTATGTGCGAACTTGAATCGCAGTTCTCAGCCTAACCCGCGCAAGCTGGATGACCTCGTTTTTCACATCATGCCTAAAAGTGCCTGTAAGGCTTTGTGTGTATTAACTTGTTGCGATTCGCTTTAGCCGCTATGTGCGAACTTGAATCGCAGTTCTGAGCCTAACCCGCGCAAGCTGGATGACCGCGTTTTGCACATAATGCCTAAAAGTGCCTGTAAGGCGTTGTGTGTATTAACTTGTTGCGATTCGTTTGAGCCGCTACGTGCAAACTTGAATCGCACTTCTGAGCCTAACCCGCGGAAGCTGGATGACCGCGTTGGCACATCATGCCTAGAAGTGCCTGTAAGGCTTTGAGTGTATTAACTTGTTGCGGTTCGTTTGAGCCGCTACGTGCAAACTTGAATCGCAGTTCTGAGCCTAACCCGCGCAAGCTGGATGACCACGTTTTGCACATCATGCCTAAATGTGCCTTTAAGGCGTTGTGTGTATTAACTTGTTGCGGTTCGTTTGAGCCGTTACGTGCAAACTTGAATCGCAGTTCTGAGCCTAACCCGCGCAAGCTGGATGACCACGTTTTGCACATCATGCCTAAAAGTGCCTTTAAGGCGTTGTGTGTATTAACTTGTTGCGATTCGTTTGAGCCGCTACGTGCAAACTTGAATCGCAGTTCTGAGCCTAACCCGCGCAAGCTGGATGACCGCGTTATGCACATCATGCCTAGAAGTGCCTGTAAGGCTTTGTGTATATTAACTTGTTGCGATTCGATTGAGCCGCTACGTGCAAACTTGAATCGCAGTTCTGAGCCTAACCCGCGCAAGCTGGATGACCGCGTTATGCACATCATGCCTAGAAGTGCCTGTAAGGCTTTGTGTGTATTAACTTGTTGCGATTCGTTTGAGCCGCTACGTGCAAACTTGAATCGCAGTTCTGAGCCTAACCCGCGCAAGCTGGGTGACAGCGTTATGCAAATCATGCCTAGAAGTGCCTGTAAGGCTTTGTGTGTATTAACTTGTTGCGATTCGCTTTAGCCGCTATGTGCGAACTTGAATCGCAGTTCTGTACCTAACCCGCGCAGCTTGAGTGACGCCTATTTGCACATCATGCCTAAAAGTGCCTGTAAGGCGTTGTGTGTATTAACTTGTTGCGACTCGCTTTAGCCACTATGTGCGAACTTGAATCGCAGTTCTGAGCCTAACCCGCGCAAGCTGGATGACCACGTTTCGCACATCATGCCTAAAAGTGCCTTTAAGGCGTTGTGTGTATTAACTTGTTGCGATTCGTTTGAGCCGCTACGTGCAAACTTGAATCGCAGTTCTGAGCCTAACCCGCGCAAGCTGGATGACCGCGTCATGCACATCATGCCTAGAAGTGCCTGTAAGGCTTTGTGTGTATTAACTTGTTGCGATTCGCTTTAGCCGCTATGTGCGAACTTGAATCGCAGTTCTCAGCCTAACCCGCGCAAGCTGGATGACCACGTTTTGCACATCATGCCTAGAAGTGCCTGTAAGGCTTTGTGTGTATTAACTTGTTGCGATTCGTTTGAGCCGCTACGTGCAAACTTGAATCGCAGTTCTGAGGCTAACCCGCGCAAGCTGGATGACCACGTTTTGCACATCATGCCTAAAAGTGCCTTTAAGGCGTTGTGTGTATTAACTTGTTGCGATTCGTTTGAGCCGCTACGTGCAAACTTGAATCGCAGTTCTGAGCCTAACCCGCGCAAGCTGGATGACCGCGTCATGCACATCATGCCTAGAAGTGCCTGTAAGGCTTTGTGTGTATTAACTTGTTGCGATTCGCTTTAGCCGCTATGTGCGAACTTGAATCGCAGTTCTCAGCCTAACCCGCGCAAGCTGGATGACCACGTTTTGCACATCATGCCTAGAAGTGCCTGTAAGGCTTTGTGTGTATTAACTTGTTGCGATTCGTTTGAGCCGCTACGTGCAAACTTGAATCGCAGTTCTGAGCCTAACCCGCGCAAGCTGGATGACCGCGTTATGCACATCATGCCTAGAAGTGCCTGTAAGGCTTTGTGTGTATTAACTTGTTGCGATTCGCTTTAGCCGCTATGTGCGAACTTGAATCGCAGTTCTCAGCCTAACCCGCGCAAGCTGGATGACCACGTTTTGCACATCATGCCTAAAAGTGCCTTTAAAGCGTTGTGTGTATTAACTTGTTGCGATTCGTTTGAGCCGCTACGTGCAAACTTGAATCGCAGTTCTGAGCCTAACCCGCGCAAGCTGGATGACCGCGTTTTGCACATAATGCCTAAAAGTGCCTGTGAGGCGTTGTGTGTATTAACTTGTTGCGATTCGTTTGAGCCGCTACGTGCAAACTTGAATCGCTGTTCTGAGCCTAACCCGCGCAAGCTGGATGACCGCGTTATGCACATCATGCCTAGAAGTGCCTGTAAGGCTTTGTGTGTATTAACTTGTTGCGATTCGCTTTAGCCGCTATGTGCGAACTTGAATCGCAGTTCTCAGCCTAACCCGCGCAAGCTGGATGACCTCGTTTTTCACATCATGCCTAAAAGTGCCTGTAAGGCTTTGTGTGTATTAACTTGTTGCGATTCGCTTTAGCCGCTATGTGCGAACTTGAATCGCAGTTCTCAGCCTAACCCGCGCAAGCTGGATGACCACGTTTTGCACATCATGCCTGGAAGTGCCTGTAAGGCTTTGTGTGTTTAACTTGTTGCGATTCGTTTGAGCCGCTACGTGCAAACTTGAATCGCAGTTCTGAGGCTAACCCGCGCAAGCTGGATGACCACGTTTTGCACATCATGCCTAAAAGTGCCTTTAAGGCGTTGTGTGTATTAACTTGTTGCGATTCGTTTGAGCCGCTACGTGCAAACTTGAATCGCAGTTCTGAGCCTAACCCGCGCAAGCTGGATGACGGCGTTATGCACATCATGCCTAGAAGTGCCTGTAAGGATTTGTGTGTATTAACTTGTTGCGATTCGTTTGAGCCGCTACGTGCAAACTTGATTCGCAGTTCTGAGCCTAACCCGCGCAAGCTGGATGACCACGTTTTCACATCATGCCTAAAAGTGCCTTTAAGGCGTTGTGTGTATTAACTTGTTGCGATTCGTTTGAGCCGCTACGTGCAAACTTGAATCGCAGTTCTGAGCCTAACCCGCGGAAGCTGGATGACCGCGTTATGCACATCATGCCTAGAAGTGCCTGTAAGGCTTTGAGTGTATTAACTTGTTGCGGTTCGTTTGAGCCGCTACGTGCAAACTTGAATCGCAGTTCTGAGCCTAACCCGCGCAAGCTGGATGACCACGTTTTGCACATTATGCCTAAAAGTGCCTTTAAGGCGTTGTGTGTATTAACTTGTTGCGATTAGTTTGAGCCGCTACGTGCAAACTTGAATCGCAGTTCTGAGCCTAACCCGCGCAAGCTGGATGACCGCGTTATGCACATCATGCCTAGAAGTGCCTGTAAGGCTTTGTGTATATTAACTTGTTGCGATTCGATTGAGCCGCTACGTGCAAACTTGAATCGCAGTTCTGAGCCTAACCCGCGCAAGCTGGATGACCACGTTTTGCACATCATGCCTAAAAGTGCCTTTAAGGCGGTCTGTGTATTAACTTTTTGCGATTCGTTTGAGCCGCTACGTGCAAACTTGAATCGCAGTTCTGAGCCTAACCCGCGCAAGCTGGATGACCGCGTTATGCACATCATGCCTAGAAGTGCCTGTAAGGCTTTGTGTGTATTAACTTGTTGCGATTCGCTTTAGCCGCTATGTGCGAACTTGAATCGCAGTTCTCAGCCTAACCCGCGCAAGCTGGATGACCTCGTTTTTCACATCATGCCTAAAAGTGCCTGTAAGGCTTTGTGTGTATTAACTTGTTGCGATTCGCTTTAGCCGCTATGTGCGAACTTGAATCGCAGTTCTGAGCCTAACCCGCGCAAGCTGGATGACCGCGTTTTGCACATAATGCCTAAAAGTGCCTGTAAGGCGTTGTGTGTATTAACTTGTTGCGATTCGTTTGAGCCGCTACGTGCAAACTTGAATCGCAGTTCTGAGCCTAACCCGCGCAAGCTGGATGACCGCGTTTTGCACATCATGCCTAGAAGTGCCTGTAAGGCTTTGTGTGTATTAACTTGTTGCGATTCGTTTGAGCCGCTACGTGCAAACTTGAATCGCAGTTCTGAGCCTAACCCGCGCAAGCTGGGTGACCACGTTTTGCACATCATGCCTAAAAGTGCCTTTAAGGCGTTGTGTGTATTAACTTTTTGCGATTCGTTTGAGCCGCTACGTGCAAACTTGAATCGCAGTTCTGAGCCTAACCCGCGCAAGCTGGATGACCGCGTTATGCACATCATGCCTAGAAGTGCCTGTAAGGCTTTGTGTGTATTAACTTGTTGCGATTCGCTTTAGCCGCTATGTGCGAACTTGAATCGCAGTTCTCAGCCTAACCCGCGCAAGCTGGATGACCTCGTTTTTCACATCATGCCTAAAAGTGCCTGTAAGACTTTGTGTGTATTAACTTGTTGCGATTCGCTTTAGCCGCTATGTGCGAACTTGAATCGCAGTTCTGAGCCTAACCCGCGCAAGCTGGATGACAGCGTTATGCACATCATGCCTAGAAGTGCCTGTAAGGCTTTGTGTGTATTAACTTGTTGCGATTCGTTTCAGCCGCTACGTGCAAACTTGAATCGCAGTTCTGAGCCTAACCCGCGCAAGCTGGGTGACAGCGTTATGCAAATCATGCCTAGAAGTGCCTGTAAGGCTTTGTGTGTATTAACTTGTTGCGATTCGCTTTAGCCGCTATGTGCGAACTTGAATCGCAGTTCTGTACCTAACCCGCGCAGCTTGAGTGACGCCTATTTGCACATCATGCCTAAAAGTGCCTGTAAGGCGTTGTGTGTATTAACTTGTTGCGATTCGCTTTAGCCACTATGTGCGAACTTGAATCGCAGTTCTGAGCCTAACCCGCGCAAGCTGGATGACCACGTTTTGCACATCATGCCTAAAAGTGCCTTTAAGCCGTTGTGTGTATTAACTTGTTGCGATTCGTTTGAGCCGCTACGTGCAAACTTGAATCGCAGTTCTGAGCCTAACCCGCGGAAGCTGGATGACCGCGTTATGCACATCATGCCTAGAAGTGCCTGTAAGGCTTTGAGTGTATTAACTTGTTGCGGTTCGTTTGAGCCGCTACGTGCAAACTTGAATCGCAGTTCTGAGCCTAACCCGCGCAAGCTGGATGACCACGTTTTGCACATCATGCCTAAAAGTGCCTTTAAGGCGTTGTGTGTATTAACTTGTTGCGGTTCGTTTGAGCCGCTACGTGCAAACTTGAATCGCAGTTCTGAGCCTAACCCGCGCAAGCTGGATGACCACGTTTTGCACCTCATGCCTAAAAGTGCCTTTAAGGCGTTGTGTGTATTAACTTGTTGCGATTCGTTTGAGCCGCTACGTGCAAACTTGAACCGCAGTTCTGAGCCTAACCCGCGCAAGCTGGATGACCGCGTTATGCACATCATGCCTAGAAGTGCCTGTAAGGCTTTGTGTGTATTAACTTGTTGCGATTCGTTTGAGCCGCTACGTGCAAACTTGATTCGCAGTTCTGAGCCTAACCCGCGCAAGCTGGATGACCACGTTTTCACATCATGCCTAAAAGTGCCTTTAAGGCGTTGTGTGTATTAACTTGTTGCGATTCGTTTGAGCCGCTACGTGCAAACTTGAATCGCAGTTCGGACCCTAACCCGCGCAAGCTGGATGACCGTGTCATGCACATCATGCCTAAAAGTGCCTGTAAGGCTTTGTGTGTATTAACTTGTTGCGATTCGCTTTAGCCGCTATGTGCGAACTTGAATCGCAGTTCTCAGCCTAACCCGCGCAAGCTGGACGACCTCGTTTTTCACATCATGCCTAAAAGTGCCTGTAAGGCTTTGTGTGTATTAACTTGTTGCGATTCGCTTTAGCCGCTATGTGCGAACTTGAATCGCACTTCTCAGCCTAACCCGCGCAAGCTGGATGACCACGTTTTGCACATCATGCCTAAAAGTGCCTTTAAGGCGTTGTGTGTATTAACTTGTTGCGATTCGTTTGAGCCGCTACGTGCAAACTTGAATCGCACTTCTGAGCCTAACCCGCGGAAGCTGGATGACCGCGTTATGCACATCATGCCTAGAAGTGCCTGTAAGGCTTTGAGTGTATTAACTTGTTGCGGTTCGTTTGAGCCGCTACGTGCAAACTTGAATCGCAGTTCTGAGCTTAACCCGCGCAAGCTGGATGACCACGTTTTGCACATCATGCCTAAAAGTGCCTTTAAGGCGTAGTGTGTATTAACTTGTTGCGATTCGTTTGAGCCGCTACGTGCAAACTTGAATCGCAGTTCTGAGCCTAACCCGCGCAAGCTGGATGACCGCGTTATGCACATCATGCCTAGAAGTGCTTGTAAGGCTTTGTGTGTATTAACTTGTTGCGATTCGTTTCAGCCGCTACGTGCAATCTTGATTCGCAGTTCTGAGCCTAACCCGCGCAAGCTGGATGACCAGGTTTTCACATCATGCCTAAAAGTGCCTTTAAGGCGTTGTGTGTATTAACTTGTTGCGATTCGTTTGAGCCGCTACGTGCAAAATTGAATCGCAGTTCTGAGCCTAACCCGCGCAAGCTGGATGACCGCGTCATGCACATCATGCCTAGAAGTGCCTGTAAGGCTTTGTGTGTATTAACTTGTTGCGATTCGCTTTAGCCGCTATGTGCGAACTTGAATCGCAGTTCTCAGCCTAACCCGCGCAAGCTGGATGACCGCGTTTTGCACATAATGCCTAAAAGTACCTGTAAGGCGTTGTGTGTATTAACTTGTTGCGATTCGTTTGAGCCGCTACGTGCAAACTTGAATCGCAGTTCTGAGCCTAACCCGCGCAAGCTGGATGACCGCGTTATGCACATCATGCCTAGAAGTGCCTGTAAGGCTTTGTGTGTATTAACTTGTTGCGATTCGTTTGAGCCGCTACGTGCAAACTTGAATCGCAGTTCTGAGCCTAACCCGCGCAAGCTGGGTGACCACGTTTTGCACATCATGCCTAAAAGTGCCTTTAAGGCGTTGTGTGTATTAACTTGTTGCGATTCGCTTTAGCCGCTATGTGCGAACTTGAATCGCAGTTCTCAGCCTAACCCGCGCAAGCTGGATGACCTCGTTTTTCACATCATGCCTAAAAGTGCCTGTAAGACTTTGTGTGTATTAACTTGTTGCGATTCGCTTTAGCCGCTATGTGCGAACTTGAATCGCAGTTCTGAGCCTAACCCGCGCAAGCTGGATGACCGCGTTATGCACATCATGCCTAGAAGTGCCTGTAAGGCTTTGTGTGTATTAACTTGTCGCGATTCGTTTGAGCCGCTACGTGCAAACTTGAATCGCAGTTCTGAGCCTAACCCGCGCAAGCTGGGTGACAGCGTTATGCAAATCATGCCTAGAAGTGCCTGTAAGGCTTTGTGTGTATTAACTTGTTGCGATTCGCTTTAGCCGCTATGTGCGAACTTGAATCGCAGTTCTGTACCTAACCCGCGCAGCTTGAGTGACGCCTATTTGCACATCATGCCTAAAAGTGCCTGTAAGGCGTTGTGTGTATTAACTTGTTGCGATGATGACCACGTTTCGCACATCATGCCTAAAAGTGCCTTTAAGGCGTTGTGTGTATTAACTTGTTGCGATTCGTTTGAGCCGCTACGTGCAAACTTGAATCGCAGTTCTGAGCCTAACCCGCGCAAGCTGGATGACCGCGTCATGCACATCATGCCTAGAAGTGCCTGTAAGGCTTTGTGTGTATTAACTTGTTGCGATTCGCTTTAGCCGCTATGTGCGAACTTGAATCGCAGTTCTCAGCCTAACCCGCGCAAGCTGGATGACCACGTTTTGCACATCATGCCTAGAAGTGCCTGTAAGGCTTTGTGTGTATTAACTTGTTGCGATTCGTTTGAGCCGCTACGTGCAAACTTGAATCGCAGTTCTGAGGCTAACCCGCGCAAGCTGGATGACCACGTTTTGCACATCATGCCTAAAAGTGCCTTTAAGGCGTTGTGTGTATTAACTTGTTGCGATTCGTTTGAGCCGCTACGTGCAAACTTGAATCGCAGTTCTGAGCCTAACCCGCGCAAGCTGGATGACCGCGTTATGCACATCATGCCTAGAAGTGCCTGTAAGGCTTTGTGTGTATTAACTTGTTGCGATTCGCTTTAGCCGCTATGTGCGAACTTGAATCGCAGTTCTCAGCCTAACCCGCGCAAGCTGGATGACCACGTTTTGCACATCATGCCTAAAAGTGCCTTTAAAGCGTTGTGTGTATTAACTTGTTGCGATTCGTTTGAGCCGCTACGTGCAAACTTGAATCGCAGTTCTGAGCCTAACCCGCGCAAGCTGGATGACCGCGTTTTGCACATAATGCCTAAAAGTGCCTGTGAGGCGTTGTGTGTATTAACTTGTTGCGATTCGTTTGAGCCGCTACGTGCAAACTTGAATCGCAGTTCTGAGCCTAACCCGCGCAAGCTGGATGACCGCGTTATGCACATCATGCCTAGAAGTGCCTGTAAGGCTTTGTGTGTATTAACTTGTTGCGATTCGTTTGAGCCGCTACGTGCAAACTTGAATCGCAGTTCTGAGCCTAACCCGCGCAAGTTGGATGACCACGTTTTGCACATCATGCCTAAAAGTGCCTTTAAGGCGTTGTGTGTATTAACTTTTTGCGATTCGTTTGAGCCGCTACGTGCAAACTTGAATCGCAGTTCTGAGCCTAACCCGCGCAAGCTGGATGACCGCGTTATGCACATCATGCCTAGAAGTGCCTGTAAGGCTTTGTGTGTATTAACTTGTTGCGATTCGCTTTAGCTGCTATGTGCGAACTTGAATCGCAGTTCTCAGCCTAACCCGCGCAAGCTGGATGACCTCGTTTTTCACATCATGCCTAAAAGTGCCTGTAAGGCTTTGTGTGTATTAACTTGTTGCGATTCGCTTTAGCCGCTATGTGCGAACTTGAATCGCAGTTCTGAGCCTAACCCGCGCAAGCTGGATGACCGCGTTTTGCACATAATGCCTAAAAGTGCCTGTAAGGCGTTGTGTGTATTAACTTGTTGCGATTCGTTTGAGCCGCTACGTGCAAACTTGAATCGCACTTCTGAGCCTAACCCGCGGAAGCTGGATGACCGCGTTGGCACATCATGCCTAGAAGTGCCTGTAAGGCTTTGAGTGTATTAACTTGTGTCGGTTCGTTTGAGCCGCTACGTGCAAACTTGAATCGCAGTTCTGAGCCTAACCCGCGCAAGCTGGATGACCACGTTTTGCACATCATGCCTAAATGTGCCTTTAAGGCGTTGTGTGTATTAACTTGTTGCGGTTCGTTTGAGCCGTTACGTGCAAACTTGAATCGCAGTTCTGAGCCTAACCCGCGCAAGCTGGATGACCACGTTTTGCACATCATGCCTAAAAGTGCCTTTAAGGCGTTGTGTGTATTAACTTGTTGCGATTCGTTTGAGCCGCTACGTGCAAACTTGAATCGCAGTTCTGAGCCTAACCCGCGCAAGCTGGATGACCGCGTTATGCACATCATGCCTAGAAGTGCCTGTAAGGCTTTGTGTATATTAACTTGTTGCGATTCGATTGAGCCGCTACGTGCAAACTTGAATCGCAGTTCTGAGCCTAACCCGCGGAAGCTGGATGACCACGTTTTGCACATCATGCCTAAAAGTGCCTTTAAGGCGTTGTGTGTATTAACTTTTTGCGATTCGTTTGAGCCGCTACGTGCAAACTTGAATCGCAGTTCTGAGCCTAACCCGCGCAAGCTGGATGACCGCGTTATGCACATCATGCCTAGAAGTGCCTGTAAGGCTTTGTGTGTATTAACTTGTTGCGATTCGCTTTAGCCGCTATGTGCGAACTTGAATCGCAGTTCTCAGCCTAACCCGCGCAAGCTGGATGACCTCGTTTTTCACATCATGCCTAAAAGTGCCTGTAAGGCTTTGTGTGTATTAACTTGTTGCGATTCGCTTTAGCCGCTATGTGCGAACTTGAATCGCAGTTCTGAGCCTAACCCGCGCAAGCTGGATGACCGCGTTTTGCACATAATGCCTAAAAGTGCCTGTAAGGCGTTGTGTGTATTAACTTGTTGCGATTCGTTTGAGCCGCTACGTGCAAACTTGAATCGCAGTTCTGAGCCTAACCCGCGCAAGCTGGATGACCGCGTTATGCACATCATGCCTAGAAGTGCCTGTAAGGCTTTGTGTGTATTAACTTGTTGCGATTCGTTTGAGCCGCTACGTGCAAACTTGAATCGCAGTTCTGAGCCTAACCCGCGCAAGCTGGGTGACCACGTTTTGCACATCATGCCTAAAAGTGCCTTTAAGGCGTTGTGTGTATTAACTTTTTGCGATTCGTTTGAGCCGCTACGTGCAAACTTGAATCGCAGTTCTGAGCCTAACCCGCGCAAGCTGGATGACCGCGTTATGCACATCATGCCTAGAAGTGCCTGTAAGGCTTTGTGTGTATTAACTTGTTGCGATTCGCTTTAGCCGCTATGTGCGAACTTGAATCGCAGTTCTCAGCCTAACCCGCGCAAGCTGGATGACCTCGTTTTTCACATCATGCCTAAAAGTGCCTGTAAGACTTTGTGTGTATTAACTTGTTGCGATTCGCTTTAGCCGCTATGTGCGAACTTGAATCGCAGTTCTGAGCCTAACCCGCGCAAGCTGGATGACAGCGTTATGCACATCATGCCTAGAAGAGCCTGTAAGGCTTTGTGTGTATTAACTTGTTGCGATTCGTTTCAGCCGCTACGTGCAAACTTGAATCGCAGTTCTGAGCCTAACCCGCGCAAGCTGGGTGACAGCGTTATGCAAATCATGCCTAGAAGTGCCTGTAAGGCTTTGTGTGTATTAACTTGTTGCGATTCGCTTTAGCCGCTATGTGCGAACTTGAATCGCAGTTCTGTACCTAACCCGCGCAGCTTGAGTGACGCCTATTTGCACATCATGCCTAAAAGTGCCTTTAAGGCGTTGTGTGTATTAACTTGTTGCGATTCGCTTTAGCCACTATGTGCGAACTTGAATCGCAGTTCTGAGCCTAACCCGCGCAAGCTGGATGACCACGTTTTGCACATCATGCCTAAAAGTGCCTTTAAGCCGTTGTGTGTATTAACTTGTTGCGATTCGTTTGAGCCGCTACGTGCAAACTTGAATCGCAGTTCTGAGCCTAACCCGCGGAAGCTGGATGACCGCGTTATGCACATCATGCCTAGAAGTGCCTGTAAGGCTTTGAGTGTATTAACTTGTTGCGGTTCGTTTGAGCCGCTACGTGCAAACTTGAATCGCAGTTCTGAGCCTAACCCGCGCAAGCTGGATGACCGCGTTATGCACATCATGCCTAAAAGTGCCTTTAAGGCGTTGTGTGTATTAACTTGTTGCGGTTCGTTTGAGCCGCTACGTGCAAACTTGAATCGCCGTTCTGAGCCTAACCCGCGCAAGCTGGATGACCACGTTTTGCACCTCATGCCTAAAAGTGCCTTTAAGGCGTTGTGTGTATTAACTTGTTGCGATTCGTTTGAGCCGCTACGTGCAAACTTGAACCGCAGTTCTGAGCCTAACCCGCGCAAGCTGGATGACCGCGTTTTGCACATCATGCCTAAAAGTGCCTTTAAAGCGTTGTGTGTATTAACTTGTTGCGATTCGTTTGAGCCGCTACGTGCAAACTTGAATCGCAGTTCTGAGCCTAACCCGCGCAAGCTGGATGACCGCGTTTTGCACATAATGCCTAAAAGTGCCTGTGAGGCGTTGTGTGTATTAACTTGTTGCGATTCGCTTTAGCCGCTATGTGCGAACTTGAATCTCAGTTCTGTACCTAACCCGCGCAGCTTGAGTGACGCCTATTTGCACATCATGCCTAAAAGTGCCTGTAAGGCGTTGTGTGTATTAACTTGTTGCGATTCGCTTTAGCCACTATGTGCGAACTTGAATCGCAGTTCTGAGCCTAACCCGCGCAAGCTGGATGACCACGTTTTGCACATCATGCCTAAAAGTGCCTTTAAGCCGTTGTGTGTATTAACTTTTTGCGATTCGTTTGAGCCGCTACGTGCAAACTTGAATCGCAGTTCTGAGCCTAACCCGCGCAAGCTGGATGACCGCGTTATGCACATCATGCCTAGAAGTGCCTGTAAGGCTTTGTGTGTATTAACTTGTTGCGATTCGCTTTAGCCGCTATGTGCGAACTTGAATCGCAGTTCTCAGCCTAACCCGCGCAAGCTGGATGACCTCGTTTTTCACATCATGCCTAAAAGTGCCTGTAAGACTTTGTGTGTATTAACTTGTTGCGATTCGCTTTAGCCGCTATGTGCGAACTTGAATCGCAGTTCTGAGCCTAACACGCGCAAGCTGGATGACAGCGTTATGCACATCATGCCTAGAAGTGCCTGTAAGGCTTTGTGTGTATTAACTTGTTGCGATTCGTTTCAGCCGCTACGTGCAAACTTGAATCGCAGTTCTGAGCCTAACCCGCGCAAGCTGGGTGACAGCGTTATGCAAATCATGCCTAGAAGTGCCTGTAAGGCTTTGTGTGTATTAACTTGTTGCGATTCGCTTTAGCCGCTATGTGCGAACTTGAATCGCAGTTCTGTACCTAACCCGCGCAGCTTGAGTGACGCCTATTTGCACATCATGCCTAAAAGTGCCTGTAAGGCGTTGTGTGTATTAACTTGTTGCGATTCGCTTTAGCCACTATGTGCGAACTTGAATCGCAGTTCTGAGCCTAACCCGCGCAAGCTGGATGACCACGTTTTGCACATCATGCCTAAAAGTGCCTTTAAGCCGTTGTGTGTATTAACTTGTTGCGATTCGTTTGAGCCGCTACGTGCAAACTTGAATCGCAGTTCTGAGCCTAACCCGCGGAAGCTGGATGACCGCGTTATGCACATCATGCCTAGAAGTGCCTGTAAGGCTTTGAGTGTATTAACTTGTTGCGGTTCGTTTGAGCCGCTACGTGCAAACTTGAATCGCAGTTCTGAGCCTAACCCGCGCAAGCTGGATGACCGCGTTATGCACATCATGCCTAAAAGTGCCTTTAAGGCGTTGTGTGTATTAACTTGTTGCGGTTCGTTTGAGCCGCTACGTGCAAACTTGAATCGCCGTTCTGAGCCTAACCCGCGCAAGCTGGATGACCACGTTTTGCACCTCATGCCTAAAAGTGCCTTTAAGGCGTTGTGTGTATTAACTTGTTGCGATTCGTTTGAGCCGCTACGTGCAAACTTGAACCGCAGTTCTGAGCCTAACCCGCGCAAGCTGGATGACCGCGTTTTGCACATCATGCCTAAAAGTGCCTTTAAAGCGTTGTGTGTATTAACTTGTTGCGATTCGTTTGAGCCGCTACGTGCAAACTTGAATCGCAGTTCTGAGCCTAACCCGCGCAAGCTGGATGACCGCGTTTTGCACATAATGCCTAAAAGTGCCTGTGAGGCGTTGTGTGTATTAACTTGTTGCGATTCGCTTTAGCCGCTATGTGCGAACTTGAATCTCAGTTCTGTACCTAACCCGCGCAGCTTGAGTGACGCCTATTTGCACATCATGCCTAAAAGTGCCTGTAAGGCGTTGTGTGTATTAACTTGTTGCGATTCGCTTTAGCCACTATGTGCGAACTTGAATCGCAGTTCTGAGCCTAACCCGCGCAAGCTGGATGACCACGTTTTGCACATCATGCCTAAAAGTGCCTTTAAGCCGTTGTGTGTATTAACTTGTTGCGATTCGTTTGAGCCGCTACGTGCAAACTTGAATCGCAGTTCTGAGCCTAACCCGCGGAAGCTGGATGACCGCGTTATGCACATCATGCCTAGAAGTGCCTGTAAGGCTTTGAGTGTATTAACTTGTTGCGGTTCGTTTGAGCCGCTACGTGCAAACTTGAATCGCAGTTCTGAGCCTAACCCGCGCAAGCTGGATGACCACGTTTTGCACATCATGCCTAAAAGTGCCTTTAAGGCGTTGTGTGTATTAACTTGTTGCGGTTCGTTTGAGCCGCTACGTGCAAACTTGAATCGCAGTTCTGAGCCTAACCCGCGCAAGCTGGATGACCACGTTTTGCACCTCATGCCTAAAAGTGCCTTTAAGGCGTTGTGTGTATTAACTTGTTGCGATTCGTTTGAGCCGCTACGTGCAAACTTGAACCGCAGTTCTGAGCCTAACCCGCGCAAGCTGGATGACCGCGTTATGCACATCATGCCTAGAAGTGCCTGTAAGGCTTTGTGTGTATTAACTTGTTGCGATTCGTTTGAGCCGCTACGTGCAAACTTGATTCGCAGTTCTGAGCCTAACCCGCGCAAGCTGGATGACCACGTTTTCACATCATGCCTAAAAGTGCCTTTAAGGCGTTGTGTGTATTAACTTGTTGCGATTCGTTTGAGCCGCTACGTGCAAACTTGAATCGCAGTTCGGAGCCTAACCCGCGCAAGCTGGATGACCGTGTCATGCACATCATGCCTAGAAGTGCCTGTAAGGCTTTGTGTGTATTAACTTGTTGCGATTCGCTTTAGCCGCTATGTGCGAACTTGAATCGCAGTTCTCAGCCTAACCCGCGCAAGCTGGACGACCTCTTTTTCACATCATGCCTAAAAGTGCCTGTAAGGCTTTGTGTGTATTAACTTGTTGCGATTCGCTTTAGCCGCTATGTGCGAACTTGAATCGCACTTCTCAGCCTAACCCGCGCAAGCTGGATGACCACGTTTTGCACATCATGCCTAAAAGTGCCTTTAAGGCGTTGTGTGTATTAACTTGTTGCGATTCGTTTGAGCCGCTACGTGCAAACTTGAATCGCACTTCTGAGCCTAACCCGCGGAAGCTGGATGACCGCGTTATGCACATCATGCCTAGAAGTGCCTGTAAGGCTTTGAGTGTATTAACTTGTTGCGGTTCGTTTGAGCCGCTACGTGCAAACTTGAATCGCAGTTCTGAGCCTAACCCGCGCAAGCTGGATGACCACGTTTTGCACATCATGCCTAAAAGTGCCTTTAAGGCGTTGTGTGTATTAACTTGTTGCGATTCGTTTGAGCCGCTACGTGCAAACTTGAATCGCAGTTCTGAGCCTAACCCGCGCAAGCTGGATGACCGCGTTATGCACATCATGCCTAGAAGTGCTTGTAAGGCTTTGTGTGTATTAACTTGTTGCGATTCGTTTGAGCCGCTACGTGCAAACTTGATTCGCAGTTCTGAGCCTAACCCGCGCAAGCTGGATGACCACGTTTTCACATCATGCCTAAAAGTGCCTTTAAGGCGTTGTGTGTATTAACTTGTTGCGATTCGTTTGAGCCGCTACGTGCAAAATTGAATCGCAGTTCTGAGCCTAACCCGCGCAAGCTGGATGACCGCGTCATGCACATCATGCCTAGAAGTGCCTGTAAGGCTTTGTGTGTATTAACTTGTTGCGATTCGCTTTAGCCGCTATGTGCGAACTTGAATCGCAGTTCTCAGCCTAACCCGCGCAAGCTGGATGACTGCGTTTTGCACATAATGCCTAAAAGTACCTGTAAGGCGTTGTGTGTATTAACTTGTTGCGATTCGTTTGAGCCGCTACGTGCAAACTTGAATCGCAGTTCTGAGCCTAACCCGCGCAAGCTGGATGACCGCGTCATGCACATCATGCCTAGAAGTGCCTGTAAGGCTTTGTGTGTATTAACTTGTTGCGATTCGCTTTAGCCGCTATGTGCGAACTTGAATCGCAGTTCTCAGCCTAACCCGCGCAAGCTGGATGACCTCGTTTTTTACATCATGCCTAAAAGTGCCTGTAAGGCTTTGTGTGTATTAACTTGTTGCGATTCGCTTTCGCCGCTATGTGCGAACTTGAATCGCAGTTCTCAGCCTAACCCGCGCAAGCTGGATGACCACGTTTTGCACATCATGCCTAGAAGTGCCTGTAAGGCTTTGTGTGTATTAACTTGTTGCGATTCGTTTGAGCCGCTACGTGCAAACTTGAATCGCAGTTCTGAGGCTAACCCGCGCAAGCTGGATGACCACGTTTTGCACATCATGCCTAAAAGTGCCTTTAAGGCGTTGTGTGTATTAACTTGTTGCGATTCGTTTGAGCCGCTACGTGCAAACTTGAATCGCAGTTCTGAGCCTAACCCGCGCAAGCTGGATGACCGCGTTATGCACATCATGCCTAGAAGTGCCTGTAAGGCTTTGTGTGTATTAACTTGTTGCGATTCGCTTTAGCCGCTATGTGCGAACTTGAATCGCAGTTCTCAGCCTAACCCGCGCAAGCTGGATGACCACGTTTTGCACATCATGCCTAAAAGTGCCTTTAAAGCGTTGTGTGTATTAACTTGTTGCGATTCGTTTGAGCCGCTACGTGCAAACTTGAATCGCAGTTCTGAGCCTAACCCGCGCAAGCTGGATGACCGCGTTTTGCACATAATGCCTAAAAGTGCCTGTGAGGCGTTGTGTGTATTAACTTGTTGCGATTCGTTTGAGCCGCTACGTGCAAACTTGAATCGCAGTTCTGAGCCTAACCCGCGCAAGCTGGATGACCGCGTTATGCACATCATGCCTAGAAGTGCCTGTAAGGCTTTGTGTGTATTAACTTGTTGCGATTCGTTTGAGCCGCTACGTGCAAACTTGAATCGCAGTTCTGAGCCTAACCCGCGCAAGCTGGATGACCACGTTTTGCACATCATGCCTAAAAGTGCCTTTAAGGCGTTGTGTGTATTAACTTTTCGCGATTCGTTTGAGCCGCTACGTGCAAACTTGAATCGCAGTTCTGAGCCTAACCCGCGCAAGCTGGATGACCGCGTTATGCACATCATGCCTAGAAGTGCCTGTAAGGCTTTGTGTGTATTAACTTGTTGCGATTCGCTTTAGCTGCTATGTGCGAACTTGAATCGCAGTTCTCAGCCTAACCCGCGCAAGCTGGATGACCTCGTTTTTCACATCATGCCTAAAAGTGCCTGTAAGGCTTTGTGTGTATTAACTTGTTGCGATTCGCTTTAGCCGCTATGTGCGAACTTGAATCGCAGTTCTGAGCCTAACCCGCGCAAGCTGGATGACCGCGTTTTGCACATAATGCCTAAAAGTGCCTGTAAGGCGTTGTGTGTATTAACTTGTTGCGATTCGTTTGAGCCGCTACGTGCAAACTTGAATCGCAGTTCTGAGCCTAACCCGCGCAAGCTGGATGACCGCGTTATGCACATCATGCCTAGAAGTGCCTGTAAGGCTTTGTGTGTATTAACTTGTTGCGATTCGTTTGAGCCGCTACGTGCAAACTTGAATCGCAGTTCTGAGCCTAACCCGCGCAAGCTGGGTGACCACGTTTTGCACATCATGCCTAAAAGTGCCTTTAAGGCGTTGTGTGTATTAACTTGTTGCGATTCGCTTTAGCCGCTATGTGCGAACTTGAATCGCAGTTCTCAGCCTAACCCGCGCAAGCTGGATGACCTCGTTTTTCACATCATGCCTAAAAGTGCCTGTAAGACTTTGTGTGTATTAACTTGTTGCGATTCGCTTTAGCCGCTATGTGCGAACTTGAATCGCAGTTCTGAGCCTAACCCGCGCAAGCTGGATGACCGCGTTATGCACATCATGCCTAGAAGTGCCTGTAAGGCTTTGTGTGTATTAACTTGTTGCGATTCGTTTGAGCCGCTATGTGCAAACTTGAATCGCAGTTCTGAGCCTAACCCGCGCAAGCTGGGTGACAGCGTTATGCAAATCATGCCTAGAAGTGCCTGTAAGGCTTTGTGTGTATTAACTTGTTGCGATTCGCTTTAGCCGCTATGTGCGAACTTGAATCGCAGTTCTGTACCTAACCCGCGCAGCTTGAGTGACGCCTATTTGCACATCATGCCTAAAAGTGCCTGTAAGGCGTTGTGTGTATTAACTTGTTGCGATTCGCTTTAGCCACTATGTGCGAACTTGAATCGCAGTTCTGAGCCTAACCCGCGCAAGCTGGATGACCACGTTTCGCACATCATGCCTAAAAGTGCCTTTAAGGCGTTGTGTGTATTAACTTGTTGCGATTCGTTTGAGCCGCTACGTGCAAACTTGAATCGCAGTTCTGAGCCTAACCCGCGCAAGCTGGATGACCGCGTTTTGCACATAATGCCTAAAAGTGCCTGTGAGGCGTTGTGTGTATTAACTTGTTGCGATTCGTTTGAGCCGCTACGTGCAAACTTGAATCGCAGTTCTGAGCCTAACCCGCGCAAGCTGGATGACCGCGTTATGCACATCATGCCTAGAAGTGCCTGTAAGGCTTTGTGTGTATTAACTTGTTGCGATTCGTTTGAGCCGCTACGTGCAAACTTGAATCGCAGTTCTGAGCCTAACCCGCGCAAGCTGGATGACCACGTTTTGCACATCATGCCTAAAAGTGCCTTTAAGGCGTTGTGTGTATTAACTTTTCGCGATTCGTTTGAGCCGCTACGTGCAAACTTGAATCGCAGTTCTGAGCCTAACCCGCGCAAGCTGGATGACCGCGTTATGCACATCATGCCTAGAAGTGCCTGTAAGGCTTTGTGTGTATTAACTTGTTGCGATTCGCTTTAGCTGCTATGTGCGAACTTGAATCGCAGTTCTCAGCCTAACCCGCGCAAGCTGGATGACCTCGTTTTTCACATCATGCCTAAAAGTGCCTGTAAGGCTTTGTGTGTATTAACTTGTTGCGATTCGCTTTAGCCGCTATGTGCGAACTTGAATCGCAGTTCTGAGCCTAACCCGCGCAAGCTGGATGACCGCGTTTTGCACATAATGCCTAAAAGTGCCTGTAAGGCGTTGTGTGTATTAACTTGTTGCGATTCGTTTGAGCCGCTACGTGCAAACTTGAATCGCAGTTCTGAGCCTAACCCGCGCAAGCTGGATGACCGCGTTATGCACATCATGCCTAGAAGTGCCTGTAAGGCTTTGTGTGTATTAACTTGTTGCGATTCGTTTGAGCCGCTACGTGCAAACTTGAATCGCAGTTCTGAGCCTAACCCGCGCAAGCTGGGTGACCACGTTTTGCACATCATGCCTAAAAGTGCCTTTAAGGCGTTGTGTGTATTAACTTGTTGCGATTCGCTTTAGCCGCTATGTGCGAACTTGAATCGCAGTTCTCAGCCTAACCCGCGCAAGCTGGATGACCTCGTTTTTCACATCATGCCTAAAAGTGCCTGTAAGACTTTGTGTGTATTAACTTGTTGCGATTCGCTTTAGCCGCTATGTGCGAACTTGAATCGCAGTTCTGAGCCTAACCCGCGCAAGCTGGATGACCGCGTTATGCACATCATGCCTAGAAGTGCCTGTAAGGCTTTGTGTGTATTAACTTGTTGCGATTCGTTTGAGCCGCTACGTGCAAACTTGAATCGCAGTTCTGAGCCTAACCCGCGCAAGCTGGGTGACAGCGTTATGCAAATCATGCCTAGAAGTGCCTGTAAGGCTTTGTGTGTATTAACTTGTTGCGATTCGCTTTAGCCACTATGTGCGAACTTGAATCGCAGTTCTGAGCCTAACCCGCGCAAGCTGGATGACCACGTTTCGCACATCATGCCTAAAAGTGCCTTTAAGGCGTTGTGTGTATTAACTTGTTGCGATTCGTTTGAGCCGCTACGTGCAAACTTGAATCGCAGTTCTGAGCCTAACCCGCGCAAGCTGGATGACCGCGTCATGCACATCATGCCTAGAAGTGCCTGTAAGGCTTTGTGTGTATTAACTTGTTGCGATTCGCTTTAGCCGCTATGTGCGAACTTGAATCGCAGTTCTCAGCCTAACCCGCGCAAGCTGGATGACCACGTTTTGCACATCATGCCTAGAAGTGCCTGTAAGGCTTTGTGTGTATTAACTTGTTGCGATTCGTTTGAGCCGCTACGTGCAAACTTGAATCGCAGTTCTGAGGCTAACCCGCGCAAGCTGGATGACCACGTTTTGCACATCATGCCTAAAAGTGCCTTTAAGGCGTTGTGTGTATTAACTTGTTGCGATTCGTTTGAGCCGCTACGTGCAAACTTGAATCGCAGTTCTGAGCCTAACCCGCGCAAGCTGGATGACCGCGTTATGCACATCATGCCTAGAAGTGCCTGTAAGGCTTTGTGTGTATTAACTTGTTGCGATTCGCTTTAGCCGCTATGTGCGAACTTGAATCGCAGTTCTCAGCCTAACCCGCGCAAGCTGGATGACCACGTTTTGCACATCATGCCTAAAAGTGCCTTTAAAGCGTTGTGTGTATTAACTTGTTGCGATTCGTTTGAGCCGCTACGTGCAAACTTGAATCGCAGTTCTGAGCCTAACCCGCGCAAGCTGGATGACCGCGTTTTGCACATAATGCCTAAAAGTGCCTGTGAGGCGTTGTGTGTATTAACTTGTTGCGATTCGTTTGAGCCGCTACGTGCAAACTTGAATCGCAGTTCTGAGCCTAACCCGCGCAAGCTGGATGACCGCGTTATGCACATCATGCCTAGAAGTGCCTGTAAGGCTTTGTGTGTATTAACTTGTTGCGATTCGTTTGAGCCGCTACGTGCAAACTTGAATCGCAGTTCTGAGCCTAACCCGCGCAAGCTGGATGACCACGTTTTGCACATCATGCCTAAAAGTGCCTTTAAGGCGTTGTGTGTATTAACTTTTTGCGATTCGTTTGAGCCGCTACGTGCAAACTTGAATCGCAGTTCTGAGCCTAACCCGCGCAAGCTGGATGACCGCGTTATGCACATCATGCCTAGAAGTGCCTGTAAGGCTTTGTGTGTATTAACTTGTTGCGATTCGCTTTAGCTGCTATGTGCGAACTTGAATCGCAGTTCTCAGCCTAACCCGCGCAAGCTGGATGACCTCGTTTTTCACATCATGCCTAAAAGTGCCTGTAAGGCTTTGTGTGTATTAACTTGTTGCGATTCGCTTTAGCCGCTATGTGCGAACTTGAATCGCAGTTCTGAGCCTAACCCGCGCAAGCTGGATGACCGCGTTTTGCACATAATGCCTAAAAGTGCCTGTAAGGCGTTGAGTGTATTAACTTGTTGCGATTCGTTTGAGCCGCTACGTGCAAACTTGAATCGCACTTCTGAGCCTAACCCGCGGAAGCTGGATGACCGCGTTGGCACATCATGCCTAGAAGTGCCTGTAAGGCTTTGAGTGTATTAACTTGTTGCGGTTCGTTTGAGCCGCTACGTGCAAACTTGAATCGCAGTTCTGAGCCTAACCCGCGCAAGCTGGATGACCACGTTTTGCACATCATGCCTAAATGTGCCTTTAAGGCGTTGTGTGTATTAACTTGTTGCGGTTCGTTTGAGCCGTTACGTGCAAACATGAATCGCAGTTCTGAGCCTAACCCGCGCAAGCTGGATGACCACGTTTTGCACATCATGCCTAAAAGTGCCTTTAAGGCGTTGTGTGTATTAACTTGTTGCGATTCGTTTGAGCCGCTACGTGCAAACTTGAATCGCAGTTCTGAGCCTAACCCGCGCAAGCTGGATGACCGCGTTATGCACATCATGCCTAGAAGTGCCTGTAAGGCTTTGTGTATATTAACTTGTTGCGATTCGATTGAGCCGCTACGTGCAAACTTGAATCGCAGTTCTGAGCCTAACCCGCGCAAGCTGGATGACCACGTTTTGCACATCATGCCTAAAAGTGCCTTTAAGGCGTTGTGTGTATTAACTTTTTGCGATTCGTTTGAGCCGCTACGTGCAAACTTGAATCGCAGTTCTGAGCCTAACCCGCGCAAGCTGGATGACCGCGTTATGCACATCATGCCTAGAAGTGCCTGTAAGGCTTTGTGTGTATTAACTTGTTGCGATTCGCTTTAGCCGCTATGTGCGAACTTGAATCGCAGTTCTCAGCCTAACCCGCGCAAGCTGGATGACCTCGTTTTTCACATCATGCCTAAAAGTGCCTGTAAGGCTTTGTGTGTATTAACTTGTTGCGATTCGCTTTAGCCGCTATGTGCGAACTTGAATCGCAGTTCTGAGCCTAACCCGCGCAAGCTGGATGACCGCGTTTTGCACATAATGCCTAAAAGTGCCTGTAAGGCGTTGTGTGTATTAACTTGTTGCGATTCGTTTGAGCCGCTACGTGCAAACTTGAATCGCAGTTCTGAGCCTAACCCGCGCAAGCTGGATGACCGCGTTATGCACATCATGCCTAGAAGTGCCTGTAAGGCTTTGTGTGTATTAACTTGTTGCGATTCGTTTGAGCCGCTACGTGCAAACTTGAATCGCAGTTCTGAGCCTAACCCGCGCAAGCTGGGTGACCACGTTTTGCACATCATGCCTAAAAGTGCCTTTAAGGCGTTATGTGTATTAACTTTTGCGATTCGTTTGAGCCGCTACGTGCAAACTTGAATCGCAGTTCTGAGCCTAACCCGCGCAAGCTGGATGACCGCGTTATGCACATCATGCCTAGAAGTGCCTGTAAGGCTTTGTGTGTATTAACTTGTTGCGATTCGCTTTAGCCGCTATGTGCGAACTTGAATCGCAGTTCTCAGCCTAACCCGCGCAAGCTGGATGACCTCGTTTTTCACATCATGCCTAAAAGTGCCTGTAAGACTTTGTGTGTATTAACTTGTTGCGATTCGCTTTAGCCGCTATGTGCGAACTTGAATCGCAGTTCTGAGCCTATACCGCGCAAGCTGGATGACAGCGTTATGCACATCATGCCTAGAAGTGCCTGTAAGGCTTTGTGTGTATAAACTTGTTGCGATTCGTTTCAGCCGCTACGTGCAAACTTGAATCGCAGTTCTGAGCCTAACCCGCGCAAGCTGGGTGACAGCGTTATGCAAATCATGCCTAGAAGTGCCTGTAAGGCTTTGTGTGTATTAACTTGTTGCGATTCGCTTTAGCCGCTATGTGCGAACTTGAATCGCAGTTCTGTACCTAACCCGCGCAGCTTGAGTGACGCCTATTTGCACATCATGCCTAAAAGTGCCTGTAAGGCGTTGTGTGTATTAACTTGTTGCGATTCGCTTTAGCCACTATGTGCGAACTTGAATCGCAGTTCTGAGCCTAACCCGCGCAAGCTGGATGACCACGTTTTGCACATCATGCCTAAAAGTGCCTTTAAGCCGTTGTGTGTATTAACTTGTTTCGATTCGTTTGAGCCGCTACGTGCAAACTTGAATCGCAGTTCTGAGCCTAACCCGCGGAAGCTGGATGACCGCGTTATGCACATCATGCCTAGAAGTGCCTGTAAGGCTTTGAGTGTATTAACTTGTTGCGGTTCGTTTGAGCCGCTACGTGCAAACTTGAATCGCAGTTCTGAGCCTAACCCGCGCAAGCTGGATGACCACGTTTTGCACCTCATGCCTAAAAGTGCCTTTAAGGCGTTGTGTGTATTAACTTGTTGCGATTCGTTTGAGCCGCTACGTGCAAACTTGAACCGCAGTTCTGAGCCTAACCCGCGCAAGCTGGATGACCGCGTTATGCACATCATGCCTAGAAGTGCCTGTAAGGCTTTGTGTGTATTAACTTGTTGCGATTCGTTTGAGCCGCTACGTGCAAACTTGATTCGCAGTTCTGAGCCTAACCCGCGCAAGCTGGATGACCACGTTTTCACATCATGCCTAAAAGTGCCTTTAAGGCGTTGTGTGTATTAACTTGTTGCGATTCGTTTGAGCCGCTACGTGCAAACTTGAATCGCAGTTCGGACCCTAACCCGCGCAAGCTGGATGACCGTGTCATGCACATCATGCCTAGAAGTGCCTGTAAGGCTTTGTGTGTATTAACTTGTTGCGATTCGCTTTAGCCGCTATGTGCGAACTTGAATCGCAGTTCTCAGCCCAACCCGCGCAAGCTGGACGACCTCGTTTTTCACATCATGCCTAAAAGTGCCTGTAAGGCTTTGTGTGTATTAACTTGTTGCGATTCGCTTTAGCCGCTATGTGCGAACTTGAATCGCACTTCTCAGCCTAACCCGCGCAAGCTGGATGACCACGTTTTGCACATCATGCCTAAAAGTGCCTTTAAGGCGTTGTGTGTATTAACTTGTTGCGATTCGTTTGAGCCGCTACGTGCAAACTTGAATCGCACTTCTGAGCCTAACCCGCGGAAGCTGGATGACCGCGTTATGCACATCATGCCTAGAAGTGCCTGTAAGGCTTTGAGTGTATTAACTTGTTGCGGTTCGTTTGAGCCGCTACGTGCAAACTTGAATCGCAGTTCTGAGCCTAACCCGCGCAAGCTGGATGACCACGTTTTGCACATCATGCCTAAAAGTGCCTTTAAGGCGTTGTGTGTATTAACTTGTTGCGATTCGTTTGAGCCGCTACGTGCAAACTTGAATCGCAGTTCTGAGCCTAACCCGCGCAAGCTGGATGACCGCGTTATGCACATCATGCCTAGAAGTGCTTGTAAGGCTTTGTGTGTATTAACTTGTTGCGATTCGTTTGAGCCGCTACGTGCAAACTTGATTCGCAGTTCTGAGCCTAACCCGCGCAAGCTGGATGACCACGTTTTCACATCATGCCTAAAAGTGCCTTTAAGGCGTTGTGTGTATTAACTTGTTGCGATTCGTTTGAGCCGCTACGTGCAAAATTGAATCGCAGTTCTGAGCCTAACCCGCGCAAGCTGGATGACCGCGTCATGCACATCATGCCTAGAAGTGCCTGTAAGGCTTTGTGTGTATTAACTTGTTGCGATTCGCTTTAGCCGCTATGTGCGAACTTGAATCGCAGTTCTCAGCCTAACCCGCGCAAGCTGGATGACCGCGTTTTGCACATAATGCCTAAAAGTACCTGTAAGGCGTTGTGTGTATTAACTTGTTGCGATTCGTTTGAGCCGCTACGTGCAAACTTGAATCGCAGTTCTGAGCCTAACCCGCGCAAGCTGGATGACCGCGTTATGCACATCATGCCTAGAAGTGCCTGTAAGGCTTTGTGTGTATTAACTTGTTGCGATTCGTTTGAGCCGCTACGTGCAAACTTGAATCGCAGTTCTGAGCCTAACCCGCGCAAGCTGGGTGACCACGTTTTGCACATCATGCCTAAAAGTGCCTTTAAGGCGTTGTGTGTATTAACTTGTTGCGATTCGCTTTAGCCGCTATGTGCGAACTTGAATCGCAGTTCTCAGCCTAACCCGCGCAAGCTGGATGACCTCGTTTTTCACATCATGCCTAAAAGTGCCTGTAAGACTTTGTGTGTATTAACTTGTTGCGATTCGCTTTAGCCGCTATGTGCGAACTTGAATCGCAGTTCTGAGCCTAACCCGCGCAAGCTGGATGACCGCGTTATGCACATCATGCCTAGAAGTGCCTGTAAGGCTTTGTGTGTATTAACTTGTTGCGATTCGTTTGAGCCGCTACGTGCAAACTTGAATCGCAGTTCTGAGCCTAACCCGCGCAAGCTGGGTGACAGCGTTATCCAAATCATGCCTAGAAGTGCCTGTAAGGCTTTGTGTGTATTAACTTGTTGCGATTCGTTTGAGCCGCTATGTGCGAACTTGAATCGCAGTTCTGTACCTAACCCGCGCAGCTTGAGTGACGCCTATTTGCACATCATGCCTAAAAGTGCCTGTAAGGCGTTGTGTGTATTAACTTGTTGCGATTCGCTTTAGCCACTATGTGCGAACTTGAATCGCAGTTCTGAGCCTAACCCGCGCAAGCTGGATGACCACGTTTCGCACATCATGCCTAAAAGTGCCTTTAAGGCGTTGTGTGTATTAACTTGTTGCGATTCGTTTGAGCCGCTACGTGCAAACTTGAATCGCAGTTCTGAGCCTAACCCGCGCAAGCTGGATGACCGCGTCATGCACATCATGCCTAGAAGTGCCTGTAAGGCTTTGTGTGTATTAACTTGTTGCGATTCGCTTTAGCCGCTATGTGCGAACTTGAATCGCAGTTCTCAGCCTAACCCGCGCAAGCTGGATGACCACGTTTTGCACATCATGCCTAGAAGTGCCTGTAAGGCTTTGTGTGTATTAACTTGTTGCGATTCGTTTGAGCCGCTACGTGCAAACTTGAATCGCAGTTCTGAGGCTAACCCGCGCAAGCTGGATGACCACGTTTTGCACATCATGCCTAAAAGTGCCTTTAAGGCGTTGTGTGTATTAACTTGTTGCGATTCGTTTGAGCCGCTACGTGCAAACTTGAATCGCAGTTCTGAGCCTAACCCGCGCAAGCTGGATGACCGCGTTATGCACATCATGCCTAGAAGTGCCTGTAAGGCTTTGTGTGTATTAACTTGTTGCGATTCGCTTTAGCCGCTATGTGCGAACTTGAATCGCAGTTCTCAGCCTAACCCGCGCAAGCTGGATGACCACGTTTTGCACATCATGCCTAAAAGTGCCTTTAAAGCGTTGTGTGTATTAACTTGTTGCGATTCGTTTGAGCCGCTACGTGCAAACTTGAATCGCAGTTCTGAGCCTAACCCGCGCAAGCTGGATGACCGCGTTATGCACATCATGCCTAGAAGTGCCTGTAAGGCTTTGTGTGTATTAACTTGTTGCGATTCGTTTGAGCCGCTACGTGCAAACTTGAATCGCAGTTCTGAGCCTAACCCGCGCAAGCTGGATGACCACGTTTTGCACATCATGCCTAAAAGTGCCTTTAAGGCGTTGTGTGTATTAACTTTTTGCGATTCGTTTGAGCCGCTACGTGCAAACTTGAATCGCAGTTCTGAGCCTAACCCGCGCAAGCTGGATGACCGCGTTATGCACATCATGCCTAGAAGTGCCTGTAAGGCTTTGTGTGTATTAACTTGTTGCGATTCGCTTTAGCTGCTATGTGCGAACTTGAATCGCAGTTCTCAGCCTAACCCGCGCAAGCTGGATGACCTCGTTTTTCACATCATGCCTAAAAGTGCCTGTAAGGCTTTGTGTGTATTAACTTGTTGCGATTCGCTTTAGCCGCTATGTGCGAACTTGAATCGCAGTTCTGAGCCTAACCCGCGCAAGCTGGATGACCGCGTTTTGCACATAATGCCTAAAAGTGCCATTAAGGCGTTGTGTGTATTAACTTGTTGCGATTCGTTTGAGCCGCTACGTGCAAACTTGAATCGCACTTCTGAGCCTAACCCGCGGAAGCTGGATGACCGCGTTGGCACATCATGCCTAGAAGTGCCTGTAAGGCTTTGAGTGTATTAACTTGTTGCGGTTCGTTTGAGCCGCTACGTGCAAACTTGAATCGCAGTTCTGAGCCTAACCCGCGCAAGCTGGATGACCACGTTTTGCACATCATGCCTAAATGTGCCTTTAAGGCGTTGTGTGTATTAACTTGTTGCGGTTCGTTTGAGCCGTTACGTGCAAACTTGAATCGCAGTTCTGAGCCTAACCCGCGCAAGCTGGATGACCACGTTTTGCACATCATGCCTAAAAGTGCCTTTAAGGCGTTGTGTGTATTAACTTGTTGCGATTCGTTTGAGCCGCTACGTGCAAACTTGAATCGCAGTTCTGAGCCTAACCCGCGCAAGCTGGATGACCGCGTTATGCACATCATGCCTAGAAGTGCCTGTAAGGCTTTGTGTATATTAACTTGTTGCGATTCGATTGAGCCGCTACGTGCAAACTTGAATCGCAGTTCTGAGCCTAACCCGCGCAAGCTGGATGACCACGTTTTGCACATCATGCCTAAAAGTGCCTTTAAGGCGTTGTGTGTATTAACTTTTTGCGATTCGTTTGAGCCGCTACGTGCAAACTTGAATCGCAGTTCTGAGCCTAACCCGCGCAAGCTGGATGACCGCGTTATGCACATCATGCCTAGAAGTGCCTGTAAGGCTTTGTGTGTATTAACTTGTTGCGATTCGCTTTAGCCGCTATGTGCGAACTTGAATCGCAGTTCTCAGCCTAACCCGCGCAAGCTGGATGACCTCGTTTTTCACATCATGCCTAAAAGTGCCTGTAAGGCTTTGTGTGTATTAACTTGTTGCGATTCGCTTTAGCCGCTATGTGCGAACTTGAATCGCAGTTCTGAGCCTAACCCGCGCAAGCTGGATGACCGCGTTTTGCACATAATGCCTAAAAGTGCCTGTAAGGCGTTGTGTGTATTAACTTGTTGCGATTCGTTTGAGCCGCTACGTGCAAACTTGAATCGCAGTTCTGAGCCTAACCCGCGCAAGCTGGATGACCGCGTTATGCACATCATGCCTAGAAGTGCCTGTAAGGCTTTGTGTGTATTAACTTGTTGCGATTCGTTTGAGCCGCTACGTGCAAACTTGAATCGCAGTTCTGAGCCTAACCCGCGCAAGCTGGGTGACCACGTTTTGCACATCATGCCTAAAAGTGCCTTTAAGGCGTTGTGTGTATTAACTTTTTGCGATTCGTTTGAGCCGCTACGTGCAAACTTGAATCGCAGTTCTGAGCCTAACCCGCGCAAGCTGGATGACCGCGTTATGCACATCATGCCTAGAAGTGCCTGTAAGGCTTTGTGTGTATTAACTTGTTGCGATTCGCTTTAGCCGCTATGTGCGAACTTGAATCGCAGTTCTCAGCCTAACCCGCGCAAGCTGGATGACCTCGTTTTTCACATCATGCTTAAAAGTGCCTGTAAGACCTTGTGTGTATTAACTTGTTGCGATTCGCTTTAGCCGCTATGTGCGAACTTGAATCGTAGTTCTGAGCCTAACCCGCGCAAGCTGGATGACAGCGTTATGCACATCATGCCTAGAAGTGCCTGTAAGGCTTTGTGTGTATTAACTTGTTGCGATTCGTTTCAGCCGCTACGTGCAAACTTGAATCGCAGTTCTGAGCCTAACCCGCGCAAGCTGGGTGACAGCGTTATGCAAATCATGCCTAGAAGTGCCTGTAAGGCTTTGTGTGTATTAACTTGTTGCGATTCGCTTTAGCCGCTATGTGCGAACTTGAATCGCAGTTCTGTACCTAACCCGCGCAGCTTGAGTGACGCCTATTTGCACATCATGCCTAAAAGTGCCTGTAAGGCGTTGTGTGTATTAACTTGTGGCGATTCGCTTTAGCCACTATGTGCGAACTTGAATCGCAGTTCTGAGCCTAACCCGCGCAAGCTGGATGACCACGTTTTGCACATCATGCCTAAAAGTGCCTTTAAGCCGTTGTGTGTATTAACTTGTTGCGATTCGTTTGAGCCGCTACGTGCAAACTTGAATCGCAGTTCTGAGCCTAACCCGCGGAAGCTGGATGACCGCGTTATGCACATCATGCCTAGAAGTGCCTGTAAGGCTTTGAGTGTATTAACTTGTTGCGGTTCGTTTGAGCCGCTACGTGCAAACTTGAATCGCAGTTCTGAGCCT
This sequence comes from Amblyomma maculatum, assembly GCF_055883805.1. Taxonomy (NCBI): domain Eukaryota; kingdom Metazoa; phylum Arthropoda; class Arachnida; order Ixodida; family Ixodidae; genus Amblyomma; species Amblyomma maculatum. The sequence continues at coordinate 53,283 of NW_028146784.1, forward strand.
AACCCGCGCAAGCTGGATGACCACGTTTTGCACATCAAGCCTAAAAGTGCCTTTAAGGCGTTGTGTGTATTAACTTGTTGCGGTTCGTTTGAGCCGCTACGTGCAAACTTGAATCGCAGTTCTGAGCCTAACCCGCGCAAGCTGGATGACCACGTTTTGCACCTCATGCCTAAAAGTGCCTTTAAGGCGTTGTGTGTATTAACTTGTTGCGATTCGTTTGAGCCGCTACGTGCAAACTTGAACCGCAGTTCTGAGCCTAACCCGCGCAAGCTGGATGACCGCGTTATGCACATCATGCCTAGAAGTGCCTGTAAGGCTTTGTGTGTATTAACTTGTTGCGATTCGTTTGAGCCGCTACGTGCAAACTTGATTCGCAGTTCTGAGCCTAACCCGCGCAAGCTGGATGACCACGTTTTCACATCATGCCTAAAAGTGCCTTTAAGGCGTTGTGTGTATTAACTTGTTGCGATTCGTTTGAGCCGCTACGTGCAAACTTGAATCGCAGTTCGGACCCTAACCCGCGCAAGCTGGATGACCGTGTCATGCACATCATGCCTAGAAGTGCCTGTAAGGCTTTGTGTGTATTAACTTGTTGCGATTCGCTTTAGCCGCTATGTGCGAACTTGAATCCCAGTTCTCAGCCTAACCCGCGCAAGCTGGACGACCTCGTTTTTCACATCATGCCTAAAAGTGCCTGTAAGGCTTTGTGTGTATTAACTTGTTGCGATTCGCTTTAGCCGCTATGTGCGAACTTGAATCGCACTTCTCAGCCTAACCCGCGCAAGCTGGATGACCACGTTTTGCACATCATGCCTAAAAGTGCCTTTAAGGCGTTGTGTGTATTAACTTGTTGCGATTCGTTTGAGCCGCTACGTGCAAACTTGAATCGCACTTCTGAGCCTAACCCGCGGAAGCTGGATGACCGCGTTATGCACATCATGCCTAGAAGTGCCTGTAAGGCTTTGAGTGTATTAACTTGTTGCGGTTCGTTTGAGCCGCTACGTGCAAACTTGAATCGCAGTTCTGAGCCTAACCCGCGCAAGCTGGATGACCACGTTTTGCACATCATGCCTAAAAGTGCCTTTAAGGCGTTGTGTGTATTAACTTGTTGCGATTCGTTTGAGCCGCTACGTGCAAACTTGAATCGCAGTTCTGAGCCTAACCCGCGCAAGCTGGATGACCGCGTTATGCACATCATGCCTAGAAGTGCTTGTAAGGCTTTGTGTGTATTAACTTGTTGCGATTCGTTTGAGCCGCTACGTGCAAACTTGATTCGCAGTTCTGAGCCTAACCCGCGCAAGCTGGATGACCACGTTTTCACATCATGCCTAAAAGTGCCTTTAAGGCGTTGTGTGTATTAACTTGTTGCGATTCGTTTGAGCCGCTACGTGCAAAATTGAATCGCAGTTCTGAGCCTAACCCGCGCAAGCTGGATGACCGCGTCATGCACATCATGCCTAGAAGTGCCTGTAAGGCTTTGTGTGTATTAACTTGTTGCGATTCGCTTTAGCCGCTATGTGCGAACTTGAATCGCAGTTCTCAGCCTAACCCGCGCAAGCTGGATGACCGCGTTTTGCACATAATGCCTAAAAGTACCTGTAAGGCGTTGTGTGTATTAACTTGTTGCGATTCGTTTGAGCCGCTACGTGCAAACTTGAATCGCAGTTCTGAGCCTAACCCGCGCAAGCTGGATGACCGCGTCATGCACATCATGCCTAGAAGTGCCTGTAAGGCTTTGTGTGTATTAACTTGTTGCGATTCGCTTTAGCCGCTATGTGCGAACTTGAATCGCAGTTCTCAGCCTAACCCGCGCAAGCTGGATGACCTCGTTTTTTACATCATGCCTAAAAGTGCCTGTAAGGCTTTGTGTGTATTAACTTGTTGCGATTCGCTTTCGCCGCTATGTGCGAACTTGAATCGCAGTTCTCAGCCTAACCCGCGCAAGCTGGATGACCACGTTTTGCACATCATGCCTATGAGTGCCTGTAAGGCTTTGTGTGTATTAACTTGTTGCGATTCGTTTGAGCCGCTACGTGCAAACTTGAATCGCAGTTCTGAGGCTAACCCGCGCAAGCTGGATGACCACGTTTTGCACATCATGCCTAAAAGTGCCTTTAAGGCGTTGTGTGTATTAACTTGTTGCGATTCGTTTGAGCCGCTACGTGCAAACTTGAATCGCAGTTCTGAGCCTAACCCGCGCAAGCTGGATGACCGCGTTATGCACATCATGCCTAGAAGTGCCTGTAAGGCTTTGTGTGTATTAACTTGTTGCGATTCGCTTTAGCCGCTATGTGCGAACTTGAATCGCAGTTCTCAGCCTAACCCGCGCAAGCTGGATGACCACGTTTTGCACATCATGCCTAAAAGTGCCTTTAAAGCGTTGTGTGTATTAACTTGTTGCGATTCGTTTGAGCCGCTACGTGCAAACTTGAATCGCAGTTCTGAGCCTAACCCGCGCAAGCTGGATGACCGCGTTTTGCACATAATGCCTAAAAGTGCCTGTGAGGCGTTGTGTGTATTAACTTGTTGCGATTCGCTTTAGCCGCTATGTGCGAACTTGAATCGCAGTTCTGTACCTAACCCGCGCAGCTTGAGTGACGCCTATTTGCACATCATGCCTAAGAGTGCCTGTAAGGCGTTGTGTGTATTAACTTGTTGCGATTCGCTTTAGCCACTATGTGCGAACTTGAATCGCAGTTCTGAGCCTAACCCGCGCAAGCTGGATGACCACGTTTTGCACATCATGCCTAAAAGTGCCTTTAAGCCGTTGTGTGTATTAACTTGTTGCGATTCGTTTGAGCCGCTACGTGCAAACTTGAATCGCAGTTCTGAGCCTAACCCGCGGAAGCTGGATGACCGCGTTATGCACATCATGCCTAGAAGTGCCTGTAAGGCTTTGAGTGTATTAACTTGTTGCGGTTCGTTTGAGCCGCTACGTGCAAACTTGAATCGCAGTTCTGAGCCTAACCCGCGCAAGCTGGATGACCACGTTTTGCACATCATGCCTAAAAGTGCCTTTAAGGCGTTGTGTGTATTAACTTGTTGCGGTTCGTTTGAGCCGCTACGTGCAAACTTGAATCGCAGTTCTGAGCCTAACCCGCGCAAGCTGGATGACCACGTTTTGCACCTCATGCCTAAAAGTGCCTTTAAGGCGTTGTGTGTATTAACTTGTTGCGATTCGTTTGAGCCGCTACGTGCAAACTTGAACCGCAGTTCTGAGCCTAACCCGCGCAAGCTGGATGACCGCGTTATGCACATCATGCCTAGAAGTGCCTGTAAGGCTTTGTGTGTATTAACTTGTTGCGATTCGTTTGAGCCGCTACGTGCAAACTTGAATCGCAGTTCTGAGCCTAACCCGCGCAAGCTGGGTGACCACGTTTTGCACATCATGCCTAAAAGTGCCTTTAAGGCGTTGTGTGTATTAACTTGTTGCGATTCGCTTTAGCCGCTATGTGCGAACTTGAATCGCAGTTCTCAGCCTAACCCGCGCAAGCTGGATGACCTCGTTTTTCACATCATGCCTAAAAGTGCCTGTAAGACTTTGTGTGTATTAACTTGTTGCGATTCGCTTTAGCCGCTATGTGCGAACTTGAATCGCAGTTCTGAGCCTAACCCGCGCAAGCTGGATGACCGCGTTATGCACATCATGCCTAGAAGTGCCTGTAAGGCTTTGTGTGTATTAACTTGTTGCGATTCGTTTGAGCCGCTACGTGCAAACTTGAATCGCAGTTCTGAGCCTAACCCGCGCAAGCTGGGTGACAGCGTTATGCAAATCATGCCTAGAAGTGCCTGTAAGGCTTTGTGTGTATTAACTTGTTGCGATTCGCTTTAGCCGCTATGTGCGAACTTGAATCGCAGTTCTGTACCTAACCCGCGCAGCTTGAGTGACGCCTATTTGCACATCATGCCTAAAAGTGCCTGTAAGGCGTTGTGTGTATTAACTTGTTGCGATTCGCTTTAGCCACTATGTGCGAACTTGAATCGCAGTTCTGAGCCTAACCCGCGCAAGCTGGATGACCACGTTTCGCACATCATGCCTAAAAGTGCCTTTAAGGCGTTGTGTGTATTAACTTGTTGCGATTCGTTTGAGCCGCTACGTGCAAACTTGAATCGCAGTTCTGAGCCTAACCCGCGCAAGCTGGATGACCGCGTCATGCACATCATGCCTAGAAGTGCCTGTAAGGCTTTGTGTGTATTAACTTGTTGCGATTCGCTTTAGCCGCTATGTGCGAACTTGAATCGCAGTTCTCAGCCTAACCCGCGCAAGCTGGATGACCACGTTTTGCACATCATGCCTAGAAGTGCCTGTAAGCCTTTGTGTGTATTAACTTGTTGCGATTCGTTTGAGCCGCTACGTGCAAACTTGAATCGCAGTTCTGAGGCTAACCCGCGCAAGCTGGATGACCACGTTTTGCACATCATGCCTAAAAGTGCCTTTAAGGCGTTGTGTGTATTAACTTGTTGCGATTCGTTTGAGCCGCTACGTGCAAACTTGAATCGCAGTTCTGAGCCTAACCCGCGCAAGCTGGATGACCGCGTTATGCACATCATGCCTAGAAGTGCCTGTAAGGCTTTGTGTGTATTAACTTGTTGCGATTCGCTTTAGCCGCTATGTGCGAACTTGAATCGCAGTTCTCAGCCTAACCCGCGCAAGCTGGATGACCACGTTTTGCACATCATGCCTAAAAGTGCCTTTAAAGCGTTGTGTGTATTAACTTGTTGCGATTCGTTTGAGCCGCTACGTGCAAACTTGAATCGCAGTTCTGAGCCTAACCCGCGCAAGCTGGATGACCGCGTTATGCACATCATGCCTAGAAGTGCCTGTAAGGCTTTGTGTGTATTAACTTGTTGCGATTCGTTTGAGCCGCTACGTGCAAACTTGAATCGCAGTTCTGAGCCTAACCCGCGCAAGCTGGATGACCACATTTTGCACATCATGCCTAAAAGTGCCTTTAAGGCGTTGTGTGTATTAACTTTTTGCGATTCGTTTGAGCCGCTACGTGCAAACTTGAATCGCAGTTCTGAGCCTAACCCGCGCAAGCTGGATGACCGCGTTATGCACATCATGCCTAGAAGTGCCTGTAAGGCTTTGTGTGTATTAACTTGTTGCGATTCGCTTTAGCTGCTATGTGCGAACTTGAATCGCAGTTCTCAGCCTAACCCGCGCAAGCTGGATGACCTCGTTTTTCACATCATGCCTAAAAGTGCCTGTAAGGCTTTGTGTGTATTAACTTGTTGCGATTCGCTTTAGCCGCTATGTGCGAACTTGAATCGCAGTTCTGAGCCTAACCCGCGCAAGCTGGATGACCGCGTTTTGCACATAATGCCTAAAAGTGCCATTAAGGCGTTGTGTGTATTAACTTGTTGCGATTCGTTTGAGCCGCTACGTGCAAACTTGAATCGCACTTCTGAGCCTAACCCGCGGAAGCTGGATGACCGCGTTGGCACATCATGCCTAGAAGTGCCTGTAAGGCTTTGAGTGTATTAACTTGTTGCGGTTCGTTTGAGCCGCTACGTGCAAACTTGAATCGCAGTTCTGAGCCTAACCCGCGCAAGCTGGATGACCACGTTTTGCACATCATGCCTAAATGTGCCTTTAAGGCGTTGTGTGTATTAACTTGTTGCGGTTCGTTTGAGCCGTTACGTGCAAACTTGAATCGCAGTTCTGAGCCTAACCCGCGCAAGCTGGATGACCACGTTTTGCACATCATGCCTAAAAGTGCCTTTAAGGCGTTGTGTGTATTAACTTGTTGCGATTCGTTTGAGCCGCTACGTGCAAACTTGAATCGCAGTTCTGAGCCTAACCCGCGCAAGCTGGATGACCGCGTTATGCACATCATGCCTAGAAGTGCCTGTAAGGCTTTGTGTATATTAACTTGTTGCGATTCGATTGAGCCGCTACGTGCAAACTTGAATCGCAGTTCTGAGCCTAACCCGCGCAAGCTGGATGACCACGTTTTGCACATCATGCCTAAAAGTGCCTTTAAGGCGTTGTGTGTATTAACTTTTTGCGATTCGTTTGAGCCGCTACGTGCAAACTTGAATCGCAGTTCTGAGCCTAACCCGCGCAAGCTGGATGACCGCGTTATGCACATCATGCCTAGAAGTGCCTGTAAGGCTTTGTGTGTATTAACTTGTTGCGATTCGCTTTAGCCGCTATGTGCGAACTTGAATCGCAGTTCTCAGCCTAACCCGCGCAAGCTGGATGACCTCGTTTTTCACATCATGCCTAAAAGTGCCTGTAAGGCTTTGTGTGTATTAACTTGTTGCGATTCGCTTTAGCCGCTATGTGCGAACTTGAATCGCAGTTCTGAGCCTAACCCGCGCAAGCTGGATGACCGCGTTTTGCACATAATGCCTAAAAGTGCCTGTAAGGCGTTGTGTGTATTAACTTGTTGCGATTCGTTTGAGCCGCTACGTGCAAACTTGAATCGCAGTTCTGAGCCTAACCCGCGCAAGCTGGATGACAGCGTTATGCACATCATGCCTAGAAGTGCCTGTAAGGCTTTGTGTGTATTAACTTGTTGCGATTCGTTTCAGCCGCTACGTGCAAACTTGAATCGCAGTTCTGAGCCTAACCCGCGCAAGCTGGGTGACAGCGTTATGCAAATCATGCCTAGAAGTGCCTGTAAGGCTTTGTGTGTATTAACTTGTTGCGATTCGCTTTAGCCGCTATGTGCGAACTTGAATCGCAGTTCTGTACCTAACCCGCGCAGCTTGAGTGACGCCTATTTGCACATCATGCCTAAAAGTGCCTGTAAGGCGTTGTGTGTATTAACTTGTTGCGATTCGCTTTAGCCACTATGTGCGAACTTGAATCGCAGTTCTGAGCCTAACCCGCGCAAGCTGGATGACCACGTTTTGCACATCATGCCTAAAAGTGCCTTTAAGCCGTTGTGTGTATTAACTTGTTGCGATTCGTTTGAGCCGCTACGTGCAAACTTGAATCGCAGTTCTGAGCCTAACCCGCGGAAGCTGGATGACCGCGTTATGCACATCATGCCTAGAAGTGCCTGTAAGGCTTTGAGTGTATTAACTTGTTGCGGTTCGTTTGAGCCGCTACGTGCAAACTTGAATCGCAGTTCTGAGCCTAACCCGCGCAAGCTGGATGACCACGTTTTGCACATCAAGCCTAAAAGTGCCTTTAAGGCGTTGTGTGTATTAACTTGTTGCGGTTCGTTTGAGCCGCTACGTGCAAACTTGAATCGCAGTTCTGAGCCTAACCCGCGCAAGCTGGATGACCACGTTTTGCACCTCATGCCTAAAAGTGCCTTTAAGGCGTTGTGTGTATTAACTTGTTGCGATTCGTTTGAGCCGCTACGTGCAAACTTGAACCGCAGTTCTGAGCCTAACCCGCGCAAGCTGGATGACCGCGTTATGCACATCATGCCTAGAAGTGCCTGTAAGGCTTTGTGTGTATTAACTTGTTGCGATTCGTTTGAGCCGCTACGTGCAAACTTGATTCGCAGTTCTGAGCCTAACCCGCGCAAGCTGGATGACCACGTTTTCACATCATGCCTAAAAGTGCCTTTAAGGCGTTGTGTGTATTAACTTGTTGCGATTCGTTTGAGCCGCTACGTGCAAACTTGAATCGCAGTTCGGACCCTAACCCGCGCAAGCTGGATGACCGTGTCATGCACATCATGCCTAGAAGTGCCTGTAAGGCTTTGTGTGTATTAACTTGTTGCGATTCGCTTTAGCCGCTATGTGCGAACTTGAATCCCAGTTCTCAGCCTAACCCGCGCAAGCTGGACGACCTCGTTTTTCACATCATGCCTAAAAGTGCCTGTAAGGCTTTGTGTGTATTAACTTGTTGCGATTCGCTTTAGCCGCTATGTGCGAACTTGAATCGCACTTCTCAGCCTAACCCGCGCAAGCTGGATGACCACGTTTTGCACATCATGCCTAAAAGTGCCTTTAAGGCGTTGTGTGTAATTACTTGTTGCGATTCGTTTGAGCCGCTACGTGCAAACTTGAATCGCACTTCTGAGCCTAACCCGCGGAAGCTGGATGACCGCGTTATGCACATCATGCCTAGAAGTGCCTGTAAGGCTTTGAGTGTATTAACTTGTTGCGGTTCGTTTGAGCCGCTACGTGCAAACTTGAATCGCAGTTCTGAGCCTAACCCGCGCAAGCTGGATGACCACGTTTTGCACATCATGCCTAAAAGTGCCTTTAAGGCGTTGTGTGTATTAACTTGTTGCGATTCGTTTGAGCCGCTACGTGCAAACTTGAATCGCAGTTCTGAGCCTAACCCGCGCAAGCTGGATGACCGCGTTATGCACATCATGCCTAGAAGTGCTTGTAAGGCTTTGTGTGTATTAACTTGTTGCGATTCGTTTGAGCCGCTACGTGCAAACTTGATTCGCAGTTCTGAGCCTAACCCGCGCAAGCTGGATGACCACGTTTTCACATCATGCCTAAAAGTGCCTTTAAGGCGTTGTGTGTATTAACTTGTTGCGATTCGTTTGAGCCGCTACGTGCAAAATTGAATCGCAGTTCTGAGCCTAACCCGCGCAAGCTGGATGACCGCGTCATGCACATCATGCCTAGAAGTGCCTGTAAGGCTTTGTGTGTATTAACTTGTTGCGATTCGCTTTAGCCGCTATGTGCGAACTTGAATCGCAGTTCTCAGCCTAACCCGCGCAAGCTGGATGACCGCGTTTTGCACATAATGCCTAAAAGTACCTGTAAGGCGTTGTGTGTATTAACTTGTTGCGATTCGTTTGAGCCGCTACGTGCAAACTTGAATCGCAGTTCTGAGCCTAACCCGCGCAAGCTGGATGACCGCGTCATGCACATCATGCCTAGAAGTGCCTGTAAGGCTTTGTGTGTATTAACTTGTTGCGATTCGCTTTAGCCGCTATGTGCGAACTTGAATCGCAGTTCTCAGCCTAACCCGCGCAAGCTGGATGACCTCGTTTTTTACATCATGCCTAAAAGTGCCTGTAAGGCTTTGTGTGTATTAACTTGTTGCGATTCGCTTTCGCCGCTATGTGCGAACTTGAATCGCAGTTCTCAGCCTAACCCGCGCAAGCTGGATGACCACGTTTTGCACATCATGCCTAGAAGTGCCTGTAAGGCTTTGTGTGTATTAACTTGTTGCGATTCGTTTGAGCCGCTACGTGCAAACTTGAATCGCAGTTCTGAGGCTAACCCGCGCAAGCTGGATGACCACGTTTTGCACATCATGCCTAAAAGTGCCTTTAAGGCGTTGTGTGTATTAACTTGTTGCGATTCGTTTGAGCCGCTACGTGCAAACTTGAATCGCAGTTCTGAGCCTAACCCGCGCAAGCTGGATGACCGCGTTATGCACATCATGCCTAGAAGTGCCTGTAAGGCTTTGTGTGTATTAACTTGTTGCGATTCGCTTTAGCCGCTATGTGCGAACTTGAATCGCAGTTCTCAGCCTAACCCGCGCAAGCTGGATGACCACGTTTTGCACATCATGCCTAAAAGTGCCTTTAAAGCGTTGTGTGTATTAACTTGTTGCGATTCGTTTGAGCCGCTACGTGCAAACTTGAATCGCAGTTCTGAGCCTAACCCGCGCAAGCTGGATGACCGCGTTTTGCACATAATGCCTAAAAGTGCCTGTGAGGCGTTGTGTGTATTAACTTGTTGCGATTCGCTTTAGCCGCTATGTGCGAACTTGAATCGCAGTTCTGTACCTAACCCGCGCAGCTTGAGTGACGCCTATTTGCACATCATGCCTAAAAGTGCCTGTAAGGCGTTGTGTGTATTAACTTGTTGCGATTCGCTTTAGCCACTATGTGCGAACTTGAATCGCAGTTCTGAGCCTAACCCGCGCAAGCTGGATGACCACGTTTTGCACATCATGCCTAAAAGTGCCTTTAAGCCGTTGTGTGTATTAACTTGTTGCGATTCGTTTGAGCCGCTACGTGCAAACTTGAATCGCAGTTCTGAGCCTAACCCGCGGAAGCTGGATGACCGCGTTATGCACATCATGCCTAGAAGTGCCTGTAAGGCTTTGAGTGTATTAACTTGTTGCGGTTCGTTTGAGCCGCTACGTGCAAACTTGAATCGCAGTTCTGAGCCTAACCCGCGCAAGCTGGATGACCACGTTTTGCACATCATGCCTAAAAGTGCCTTTAAGGCGTTGTGTGTATTAACTTGTTGCGGTTCGTTTGAGCCGCTACGTGCAAACTTGAATCGCAGTTCTGAGCCTAACCCGCGCAAGCTGGATGACCACGTTTTGCACCTCATGCCTAAAAGTGCCTTTAAGGCGTTGTGTGTATTAACTTGTTGCGATTCGTTTGAGCCGCTACGTGCAAACTTGAACCGCAGTTCTGAGCCTAACCCGCGCAAGCTGGATGACCGCGTTATGCACATCATGCCTAGAAGTGCCTGTAAGGCTTTGTGTGTATTAACTTGTTGCGATTCGTTTGAGCCGCTACGTGCAAACTTGAATCGCAGTTCTGAGCCTAACCCGCGCAAGCTGGGTGACCACGTTTTGCACATCATGCCTAAAAGTGCCTTTAAGGCGTTGTGTGTATTAACTTGTTGCGATTCGCTTTAGCCGCTATGTGCGAACTTGAATCGCAGTTCTCAGCCTAACCCGCGCAAGCTGGATGACCTCGTTTTTCACATCATGCCTAAAAGTGCCTGTAAGGCTTTGTGTGTATTAACTTGTTGCGATTCGTTTGAGCCGCTACGTGCAAACTTGAATCGCAGTTCTGAGCCTAACCCGCGCAAGCTGGGTGACAGCGTTATGCAAATCATGCCTAGAAGTGCCTGTAAGGCTTTGTGTGTATTAACTTGTTGCGATTCGCTTTAGCCGCTATGTGCGAACTTGAATCGCAGTTCTGTACCTAACCCGCGCAGCTTGAGTGACGCCTATTTGCACATCATGCCTAAAAGTGCCTGTAAGGCGTTGTGTGTATTAACTTGTTGCGATTCGCTTTAGCCACTATGTGCGAACTTGAATCGCAGTTCTGAGCCTAACCCGCGCAAGCTGGATGACCACGTTTCGCACATCATGCCTAAAAGTGCCTTTAAGGCGTTGTGTGTATTAACTTGTTGCGATTCGTTTGAGCCGCTACGTGCAAACTTGAATCGCAGTTCTGAGCCTAACCCGCGCAAGCTGGATGACCGCGTCATGCACATCATGCCTAGAAGTGCCTGTAAGGCTTTGTGTGTATTAACTTGTTGCGATTCGCTTTAGCCGCTATGTGCGAACTTGAATCGCAGTTCTCAGCCTAACCCGCGCAAGCTGGATGACCACGTTTTGCACATCATGCCTAGAAGTGCCTGTAAGCCTTTGTGTGTATTAACTTGTTGCGATTCGTTTGAGCCGCTACGTGCAAACTTGAGTCGCAGTTCTGAGCCTAACCCGCGCAAGCTGGATGACCGCGTTATGCACATCATGCCTAGAAGTGCCTGTAAGGCTTTGTGTGTATTAACTTGTTGCGATTCGTTTGAGCCGCTACGTGCAAACTTGAATCGCAGTTCTGAGCCTAACCCGCGCAAGCTGGATGACCACGTTTTGCACATCATGCCTAAAAGTGCCTTTAAGGCGTTGTGTGTATTAACTTTTTGCGATTCGTTTGAGCCGCTACGTGCAAACTTGAATCGCAGTTCTGAGCCTAACCCGCGCAAGCTGGATGACCGCGTTATGCACATCATGCCTAGAAGTGCCTGTAAGGCTTTGTGTGTATTAACTTGTTGCGATTCGCTTTAGCTGCTATGTGCGAACTTGAATCGCAGTTCTCAGCCTAACCCGCGCAAGCTGGATGACCTCGTTTTTCACATCATGCCTAAAAGTGCCTGTAAGGCTTTGTGTGTATTAACTTGTTGCGATTCGCTTTAGCCGCTATGTGCGAACTTGAATCGCAGTTCTGAGCCTAACCCGCGCAAGCTGGATGACCGCGTTTTGCACATAATGCCTAAAAGTGCCATTAAGGCGTTGTGTGTATTAACTTGTTGCGATTCGTTTGAGCCGCTACGTGCAAACTTGAATCGCACTTCTGAGCCTAACCCGCGGAAGCTGGATGACCGCGTTGGCACATCATGCCTAGAAGTGCCTGTAAGGCTTTGAGTGTATTAACTTGTTGCGGTTCGTTTGAGCCGCTACGTGCAAACTTGAATCGCAGTTCTGAGCCTAACCCGCGCAAGCTGGATGACCACGTTTTGCACATCATGCCTAAATGTGCCTTTAAGGCGTTGTGTGTATTAACTTGTTGCGGTTCGTTTGAGCCGTTACGTGCAAACTTGAATCGCAGTTCTGAGCCTAACCCGCGCAAGCTGGATGACCACGTTTTGCACATCATGCCTAAAAGTGCCTTTAAGGCGTTGTGTGTATTAACTTGTTGCGATTCGTTTGAGCCGCTACGTGCAAACTTGAATCGCAGTTCTGAGCCTAACCCGCGCAAGCTGGATGACCGCGTTATGCACATCATGCCTAGAAGTGCCTGTAAGGCTTTGTGTATATTAACTTGTTGCGATTCGATTGAGCCGCTACGTGCAAACTTGAATCGCAGTTCTGAGCCTAACCCGCGCAAGCTGGATGACCACGTTTTGCACATCATGCCTAAAAGTGCCTTTAAGGCGTTGTGTGTATTAACTTTTTGCGATTCGTTTGAGCCGCTACGTGCAAACTTGAATCGCAGTTCTGAGCCTAACCCGCGCAAGCTGGATGACCGCGTTATGCACATCATGCCTAGAAGTGCCTGTAAGGCTTTGTGTGTATTAACTTGTTGCGATTCGCTTTAGCCGCTATGTGCGAACTTGAATCGCAGTTCTCAGCCTAACCCGCGCAAGCTGGATGACCTCGTTTTTCACATCATGCCTAAAAGTGCCTGTAAGGCTTTGTGTGTATTAACTTGTTGCGATTCGCTTTAGCCGCTATGTGCGAACTTGAATCGCAGTTCTGAGCCTAACCCGCGCAAGCTGGATGACCGCGTTTTGCACATAATGTCTAAAAGTGCCTGTAAGGCGTTGTGTGTATTAACTTGTTGCGATTCGTTTGAGCCGCTACGTGCAAACTTGAATCGCAGTTCTGAGCCTAACCCGCGCAAGCTGGATGACCGCGTTATGCACATCATGCCTAGAAGTGCCTGTAAGGCTTTGTGTGTATTAACTTGTTGCGATTCGTTTGAGCCGCTACGTGCAAACTTGAATCGCAGTTCTGAGCCTAACCCGCGCAAGCTGGGTGACCACGTTTTGCACATCATGCCTAAAAGTGCCTTTAAGGCGTTGTGTGTATTAACTTTTTGCGATTCGTTCGAGCCGCTACGTGCAAACTTGAATCGCAGTTCTGAGCCTAACCCGCGCAAGCTGGATGACCGCGTTATGCACATCATGCCTAGAAGTGCCTGTAAGGCTTTGTGTGTATTAACTTGTTGCGATTCGCTTTAGCCGCTATGTGCGAACTTGAATCGCAGTTCTCAGCCTAACCCGCGCAAGCTGGATGACCTCGTTTTTCACATCATGCTTAAAAGTGCCTGTAAGACTTTGTGTGTATTAACTTGTTGCGATTCGCTTTAGCCGCTATGTGCGAACTTGAATCGCAGTTCTGAGCCTAACCCGCGCAAGCTGGATGACAGCGTTATGCACATCATGCCTAGAAGTGCCTGTAAGGCTTTGTGTGTATTAACTTGTTGCGATTCGTTTCAGCCGCTACGTGCAAACTTGAATCGCAGTTCTGAGCCTAACCCGCGCAAGCTGGGTGACAGCGTTATGCAAATCATGCCTAGAAGTGCCTGTAAGGCTTTGTGTGTATTAACTTGTTGCGATTCGCTTTAGCCGCTATGTGCGAACTTGAATCGCAGTTCTGTACCTAACCCGCGCAGCTTGAGTGACGCCTATTTGCACATCATGCCTAAAAGTGCCTGTAAGGCGTTGTGTGTATTAACTTGTTGCGATTCGCTTTAGCCACTATGTGCGAACTTGAATCGCAGTTCTGAGCCTAACCCGCGCAAGCTGGATGACCACGTTTTGCACATCATGCCTAAAAGTGCCTTTAAGCCGTTGTGTGTATTAACTTGTTGCGATTCGTTTGAGCCGCTACGTGCAAACTTGAATCGCAGTTCTGAGCCTAACCCGCGGAAGCTGGATGACCGCGTTATGCACATCATGCCTAGAAGTGCCTGTAAGGCTTTGAGTGTATTAACTTGTTGCGGTTCGTTTGAGCCGCTACGTGCAAACTTGAATCGCAGTTCTGAGCCTAACCCGCGCAAGCTGGATGACCACGTTTTGCACATCAAGCCTAAAAGTGCCTTTAAGGCGTTGTGTGTATTAACTTGTTGCGGTTCGTTTGAGCCGCTACGTGCAAACTTGAATCGCAGTTCTGAGCCTAACCCGCGCAAGCTGGATGACCACGTTTTGCACCTCATGCCTAAAAGTGCCTTTAAGGCGTTGTGTGTATTAACTTGTTGCGATTCGTTTGAGCCGCTACGTGCAAACTTGAACCGCAGTTCTGAGCCTAACCCGCGCAAGCTGGATGACCGCGTTATGCACATCATGCCTAGAAGTGCCTGTAAGGCTTTGTGTGTATTAACTTGTTGCGATTCGTTTGAGCCGCTACGTGCAAACTTGATTCGCAGTTCTGAGCCTAACCCGCGCAAGCTGGATGACCACGTTTTCACATCATGCCTAAAAGTGCCTTTAAGGCGTTGTGTGTATTAACTTGTTGCGATTCGTTTGAGCCGCTACGTGCAAACTTGAATCGCAGTTCGGACCCTAACCCGCGCAAGCTGGATGACCGTGTCATGCACATCATGCCTAGAAGTGCCTGTAAGGCTTTGTGTGTATTAACTTGTTGCGATTCGCTTTAGCCGCTATGTGCGAACTTGAATCCCAGTTCTCAGCCTAACCCGCGCAAGCTGGACGACCTCGTTTTTCACATCATGCCTAAAAGTGCCTGTAAGGCTTTGTGTGTATTAACTTGTTGCGATTCGCTTTAGCCGCTATGTGCGAACTTGAATCGCACTTCTCAGCCTAACCCGCGCAAGCTGGATGACCACGTTTTGCACATCATGCCTAAAAGTGCCTTTAAGGCGTTGTGTGTATTAACTTGTTGCGATTCGTTTGAGCCGCTACGTGCAAACTTGAATCGCACTTCTGAGCCTAACCCGCGGAAGCTGGATGACCGCGTTATGCACATCATGCCTAGAAGTGCCTGTAAGGCTTTGAGTGTATTAACTTGTTGCGGTTCGTTTGAGCCGCTACGTGCAAACTTGAATCGCAGTTCTGAGCCTAACCCGCGCAAGCTGGATGACCACGTTTTGCACATCATGCCTAAAAGTGCCTTTAAGGCGTTGTGTGTATTAACTTGTTGCGATTCGTTTGAGCCGCTACGTGCAAACTTGAATCGCAGTTCTGAGCCTAACCCGCGCAAGCTGGATGACCGCGTTATGCACATCATGCCTAGAAGTGCTTGTAAGGCTTTGTGTGTATTAACTTGTTGCGATTCGTTTGAGCCGCTACGTGCAAACTTGATTCGCAGTTCTGAGCCTAACCCGCGCAAGCTGGATGACCACGTTTTCACATCATGCCTAAAAGTGCCTTTAAGGCGTTGTGTGTATTAACTTGTTGCGATTCGTTTGAGCCGCTACGTGCAAAATTGAATCGCAGTTCTGAGCCTAACCCGCGCAAGCTGGATGACCGCGTCATGCACATCATGCCTAGAAGTGCCTGTAAGGCTTTGTGTGTATTAACTTGTTGCGATTCGCTTTAGCCGCTATGTGCGAACTTGAATCGCAGTTCTCAGCCTAACCCGCGCAAGCTGGATGACCGCGTTTTGCACATAATGCCTAAAAGTACCTGTAAGGCGTTGTGTGTATTAACTTGTTGCGATTCGTTTGAGCCGCTACGTGCAAACTTGAATCGCAGTTCTGAGCCTAACCCGCGCAAGCTGGATGACCGCGTCATGCACATCATGCCTAGAAGTGCCTGTAAGGCTTTGTGTGTATTAACTTGTTGCGATTCGCTTTAGCCGCTATGTGCGAACTTGAATCGCAGTTCTCAGCCTAACCCGCGCAAGCTGGATGACCTCGTTTTTTACATCATGCCTAAAAGTGCCTGTAAGGCTTTGTGTGTATTAACTTGTTGCGATTCGCTTTCGCCGCTATGTGCGAACTTGAATCGCAGTTCTCAGCCTAACCCGCGCAAGCTGGATGACCACGTTTTGCACATCATGCCTAGAAGTGCCTGTAAGGCTTTGTGTGTATTAACTTGTTGCGATTCGTTTGAGCCGCTACGTGCAAACTTGAATCGCAGTTCTGAGGCTAACCCGCGCAAGCTGGATGACCACGTTTTGCACATCATGCCTAAAAGTGCCTTTAAGGCGTTGTGTGTATTAACTTGTTGCGATTCGTTTGAGCCGCTACGTGCAAACTTGAATCGCAGTTCTGAGCCTAGCCCGCGCAAGCTGGATGACCGCGTTATGCACATCATGCCTAGAAGTGCCTGTAAGGCTTTGTGTGTATTAACTTGTTGCGATTCGCTTTAGCCGCTATGTGCGAACTTGAATCGCAGTTCTCAGCCTAACCCGCGCAAGCTGGATGACCACGTTTTGCACATCATGCCTAAAAGTGCCTTTAAAGCGTTGTGTGTATTAACTTGTTGCGATTCGTTTGAGCCGCTACGTGCAAACTTGAATCGCAGTTCTGAGCCTAACCCGCGCAAGCTGGATGACCGCGTTTTGCACATAATGCCTAAAAGTGCCTGTGAGGCGTTGTGTGTATTAACTTGTTGCGATTCGTTTGAGCCGCTACGTGCAAACTTGAATCGCAGTTCTGAGCCTAACCCGCGCAAGCTGGATGACCGCGTTATGCACATCATGCCTAGAAGTGCCTGTAAGGCTTTGTGTGTATTAACTTGTTGCGATTCGTTTGAGCCGCTACGTGCAAACTTGAATCGCAGTTCTGAGCCTAACCCGCGCAAGCTGGATGACCACGTTTTGCACATCATGCCTAAAAGTGCCTTTAAGGCGTTGTGTGTATTAACTTTTCGCGATTCGTTTGAGCCGCTACGTGCAAACTTGAATCGCAGTTCTGAGCCTAACCCGCGCAAGCTGGATGACCGCGTTATGCACATCATGCCTAGAAGTGCCTGTAAGGCTTTGTGTGTATTAACTTGTTGCGATTCGCTTTAGCTGCTATGTGCGAACTTGAATCGCAGTTCTCAGCCTAACCCGCGCAAGCTGGATGACCTCGTTTTTCACATCATGCCTAAAAGTGCCTGTAAGGCTTTGTGTGTATTAACTTGTTGCGATTCGCTTTAGCCGCTATGTGCGAACTTGAATCGCAGTTCTGAGCCTAACCCGCGCAAGCTGGATGACCGCGTTTTGCACATAATGCCTAAAAGTGCCTGTAAGGCGTTGTGTGTATTAACTTGTTGCGATTCGTTTGAGCCGCTACGTGCAAACTTGAATCGCAGTTCTGAGCCTAACCCGCGCAAGCTGGATGACCGCGTTATGCACATCATGCCTAGAAGTGCCTGTAAGGCTTTGTGTGTATTAACTTGTTGCGATTCGTTTGAGCCGCTACGTGCAAACTTGAATCGCAGTTCTGAGCCTAACCCGCGCAAGCTGGGTGACCACGTTTTGCACATCATGCCTAAAAGTGCCTTTAAGGCGTTGTGTGTATTAACTTGTTGCGATTCGCTTTAGCCGCTATGTGCGAACTTGAATCGCAGTTCTCAGCCTAACCCGCGCAAGCTGGATGACCTCGTTTTTCACATCATGCCTAAAAGTGCCTGTAAGACTTTGTGTGTATTAACTTGTTGCGATTCGCTTTAGCCGCTATGTGCGAACTTGAATCGCAGTTCTGAGCCTAACCCGCGCAAGCTGGATGACCGCGTTATGCACATCATGCCTAGAAGTGCCTGTAAGGCTTTGTGTGTATTAACTTGTTGCGATTCGTTTGAGCCGCTACGTGCAAACTTGAATCGCAGTTCTGAGCCTAACCCGCGCAAGCTGGGTGACAGCGTTATGCAAATCATGCCTAGAAGTGCCTGTAAGGCTTTGTGTGTATTAACTTGTTGCGATTCGCTTTAGCCGCTATGTGCGAACTTGAATCGCAGTTCTGTACCTAACCCGCGCAGCTTGAGTGACGCCTATTTGCACATATTGCCTAAAAGTGCCTGTAAGGCGTTGTGTGTATTAACTTGTTGCGATTCGCTTTAGCCACTATGTGCGAACTTGAATCGCAGTTCTGAGCCTAACCCGCGCAAGCTGGATGACCACGTTTCGCACATCATGCCTAAAAGTGCCTTTAAGGCGTTGTGTGTATTAACTTGTTGCGATTCGTTTGAGCCGCTACGTGCAAACTTGAATCGCAGTTCTGAGCCTAACCCGCGCAAGCTGGATGACCGCGTCATGCACATCATGCCTAGAAGTGCCTGTAAGGCTTTGTGTGTATTAACTTGTTGCGATTCGCTTTAGCCGCTATGTGCGAACTTGAATCGCAGTTCTCAGCCTAACCCGCGCAAGCTGGATGACCACGTTTTGCACATCATGCCTAGAAGTGCCTGTAAGGCTTTGTGTGTATTAACTTGTTGCGATTCGTTTGAGCCGCTACGTGCAAACTTGAATCGCAGTTCTGAGGCTAACCCGCGCAAGCTGGATGACCACGTTTTGCACATCATGCCTAAAAGTGCCTTTAAGGCGTTGTGTGTATTAACTTGTTGCGATTCGTTTGAGCCGCTACGTGCAAACTTGAATCGCAGTTCTGAGCCTAACCCGCGCAAGCTGGATGACCGCGTTATGCACATCATGCCTAGAAGTGCCTGTAAGGCTTTGTGTGTATTAACTTGTTGCGATTCGCTTTAGCCGCTATGTGCGAACTTGAATCGCAGTTCTCAGCCTAACCCGCGCAAGCTGGATGACCACGTTTTGCACATCATGCCTAAAAGTGCCTTTAAAGCGTTGTGTGTATTAACTTGTTGCGATTCGTTTGAGCCGCTACGTGCAAACTTGAATCGCAGTTCTGAGCCTAACCCGCGCAAGCTGGATGACCGCGTTTTGCACATAATGCCTAAAAGTGCCTGTGAGGCGTTGTGTGTATTAACTCTTTGCGATTCGTTTGAGCCGCTACGTGCAAACTTGAATCGCAGTTCTGAGCCTAACCCGCGCAAGCTGGATGACCGCGTTATGCACATCATGCCTAGAAGTGCCTGTAAGGCTTTGTGTGTATGAACTTGTTGCGATTCGTTTGAGCCGCTACGTGCAAACTTGAATCGCAGTTCTGAGCCTAACCCGCGCAAGCTGGATGACCACGTTTTGCACATCATGCCTAAAAGTGCCTTTAAGGCGTTGTGTGTATTAACTTTTTGCGATTCGTTTGAGCCGCTACGTGCAAACTTGAATCGCAGTTCTGAGCCTAACCCGCGCAAGCTGGATGACCGCGTTATGCACATCATGCCTAGAAGTGCCTGTAAGGCTTTGTGTGTATTAACTTGTTGCGATTCGCTTTAGCTGCTATGTGCGAACTTGAATCGCAGTTCTCAGCCTAACCCGCGCAAGCTGGATGACCTCGTTTTTCACATCATGCCTAAAAGTGCCTGTAAGGCTTTGTGTGTATTAACTTGTTGCGATTCGCTTTAGCCGCTATGTGCGAACTTGAATCGCAGTTCTGAGCCTAACCCGCGCAAGCTGGATGACCGCGTTTTGCACATAATGCCTAAAAGTGCCTGTAAGGCGTTGTGTGTATTAACTTGTTGCGATTCGTTTGAGCCGCTACGTGCAAACTTGAATCGCAGTTCTGAGCCTAACCCGCGCAAGCTGGGTGACAGCGTTATGCAAATCATGCCTAGAAGTGCCTGTAAGGCTTTGTGTGTATTAACTTGTTGCGATTCGCTTTAGCCGCTATGTGCGAACTTGAATCGCAGTTCTGTACCTAACCCGCGCAGCTTGAGTGACGCCTATTTGCACATCATGCCTAAAAGTGCCTGTAAGGCGTTGTGTGTATTAACTTGTTGCGATTCGCTTTAGCCACTATGTGCGAACTTGAATCGCAGTTCTGAGCCTAACCCGCGCAAGCTGGATGACCACGTTTCGCACATCATGCCTAAAAGTGCCTTTAAGGCGTTGTGTGTATTAACTTGTTGCGATTCGTTTGAGCCGCTACGTGCAAACTTGAATCGCAGTTCTGAGCCTAACCCGCGCAAGCTGGATGACCACGTTTTCACATCATGCCTAAAAGTGCCTTTAAGGCGTTGTGTGTATTAACTTGTTGCGATTCGTTTGAGCCGCTACGTGCAAACTTGAATCGCACTTCTGAGCCTAACCCGCGGAAGCTGGATGACCGCGTTATGCACATCATGCCTAGAAGTGCCTGTAAGGCTTTGAGTGTATTAACTTGTTGCGGTTCGTTTGAGCCGCTACGTGCAAACTTGAATCGCAGTTCTGAGCCTAACCCGCGCAAGCTGGATGACCACGTTTTGCACATCATGCCTAAAAGTGCCTTTAAGGCGTTGTGTGTATTAACTTGTTGCGATTCGCTTTACCGGCTATGTGCGAACTTGAATCGCAGTTCTGAGCCTAACCCGCGCAAGCTGGATGACCGCGTTTTGCACATAATGCCTAAAAGTGCCTGTAAGGCGTTGTGTGTATTAACTTGTTGCGATTCGTTTGAGCCGCTACGTGCAAACTTGAATCGCAGTTCTGAGCCTAACCCGCGCAAGCTGGATGACCGCGTTATGCACATCATGCCTAGAAGTGCCTGTAAGGCTTTGTGTGTATTAACTTGTTGCGATTCGTTTGAGCCGCTACGTGCAAACTTGAATCGCAGTTCTGAGCCTAACCCGCGCAAGCTGGGTGACCACGTTTTGCACATCATGCCTAAAAGTTCCTTTAAGGCGTTGTGTGTATTAACTTTTTGCGATTCGTTTGAGCCGCTACGTGCAAACTTGAATCGCAGTTCTGAGCCTAACCCGCGCAAGCTGGATGACCGCGTTATGCACATCATGCCTAGAAGTGCCTGTAAGGCTTTGTGTGTATTAACTTGTTGCGATTCGCTTTAGCCGCTATGTGCGAACTTGAATCGCAGTTCTCAGCCTAACCCGCGCAAGCTGGATGACCTCGTTTTTCACATCATGCCTAAAAGTGCCTGTAAGACTTTGTGTGTATTAACTTGTTGCGATTCGCTTTAGCCGCTATGTGCGAACTTGAATCGCAGTTCTGAGCCTAACCCGCGCAAGCTGGATGACCGCGTTATGCACATCATGCCTAGAAGTGCCTGTAAGGCTTTGTGTGTATTAACTTGTTGCGATTCGTTTGAGCCGCTACGTGCAAACTTGAATCGCAGTTCTGAGCCTAACCCGCGCAAGCTGGGTGACAGCGTTATGCAAATCATGCCTAGAAGTGCCTGTAAGGCTTTGTGTGTATTAACTTGTTGCGATTCGCTTTAGCCGCTACGTGCGAACTTGAATCGCAGTTCTGTACCTAACCCGCGCAGCTTGAGTGACGCCTATTTGCACATCATGCCTAAAAGTGCCTGTAAGGCTTTGAGTGTATTAACTTGTTGCGGTTCGTTTGAGCCGCTACGTGCAAACTTGAATCGCAGTTCTGAGCCTAACCCGCGCAAGCTGGATGACCACGTTTTGCACATCATGCCTAAAAGTGCCTTTAAGGTGTTGTGTGTATTAACTTGTTGCGATTCGTTTGAGCCGCTACGTGCAAACTTGAATCGCAGTTCTGAGGCTAACCCGCGCAAGCTGGATGACCACGTTTTGCACATCATGCCTAAAAGTGCCTTTAAGGCGTTGTGTGTATTAACTTGTTGCGATTCGTTTGAGCCGCTACGTGCAAACTTGAATCGCAGTTCTGAGCCTAACCCGCGCAAGCTGGATGACCGCGTTATGCACATCATGCCTAGAAGTGCCTGTAAGGCTTTGTGTGTATTAACTTGTTGCGATTCGCTTTAGCCGCTATGTGCGAACTTGAATCGCAGTTCTCAGCCTAACCCGCGCAAGCTGGATGACCACGTTTTGCACATCATGCCTAAAAGTGCCTTTAAAGCGTTGTGTGTATTAACTTGTTGCGATTCGTTTGAGCCGCTACGTGCAAACTTGAATCGCAGTTCTGAGCCTAACCCGCGCAAGCTGGATGACCGCGTTTTGCACATAATGCCTAAAAGTGCCTGTGAGGCGTTGTGTGTATTAACTTGTTGCGATTCGTTTGAGCCGCTACGTGCAAACTTGAATCGCAGTTCTGAGCCTAACCCGCGCAAGCTGGATGACCGCGTTATGCACATCATGCCTAGAAGTGCCTGTAAGGCTTTGTGTGTATTAACTTGTTGCGATTCGTTTGAGCCGCTACGTGCAAACTTGAATCGCAGTTCTGAGCCTAACCCGCGCAAGCTGGATGACCACGTTTTGCACATCATGCCTAAAAGTGCCTTTAAGGCTTTGTGTGTATTAACTTTTTGCGATTCGTTTGAGCCGCTACGTGCAAACTTGAATCGCAGTTCTGAGCCTAACCCGCGCAAGCTGGATGACCGCGTTATGCACATCATGCCTAGAAGTGCCTGTAAGGCTTTGTGTGTATTAACTTGTTGCGATTCGCTTTAGCTGCTATGTGCGAACTTGAATCGCAGTTCTCAGCCTAACCCGCGCAAGCTGGATGACCTCGTTTTTCACATCATGCCTAAAAGTGCCTGTAAGGCTTTGTGTGTATTAACTTGTTGCGATTCGCTTTAGCCGCTATGTGCGAACTTGAATCGCAGTTCTGAGCCTAACCCGCGCAAGCTGGATGACCGCGTTTTGCACATAATGCCTAAAAGTGCCTGTAAGGCGTTGTGTGTATTAACTTGTTGCGATTCGTTTGAGCCGCTACGTGCAAACTTGAATCGCAGTTCTGAGCCTAACCCGCGCAAGCTGGATGACCGCGTTATGCACATCATGCCTAGAAGTGCCTGTAAGGCTTTGTGTGTATTAACTTGTTGCGATTCGTTGAGCCGCTACGTGCAAACTTGAATCGCAGTTCTGAGCCTAACCCGCGCAAGCTGGGTGACCACGTTTTGCACATCATGCCTAAAAGTGCCTTTAAGGCGTTGTGTGTATTAACTTGTTGCGATTCGCTTTAGCCGCTATGTGCGAACTTGAATCGCAGTTCTCAGCCTAACCCGCGCAAGCTGGATGACCTCGTTTTTCACATCATGCCTAAAAGTGCCTGTAAGACTTTGTGTGTATTAACTTGTTGCGATTCGCTTTAGCCGCTATGTGCGAACTTGAATCGCAGTTCTGAGCCTAACCCGCGCAAGCTGGATGATCGCGTTATGCACATCATGCCTAGAAGTGCCTGTAAGGCTTTGTGTGTATTAACTTGTTGCGATTCGTTTGAGCCGCTACGTGCAAACTTGAATCGCAGTTCTGAGCCTAACCCGCGCAAGCTGGGTGACAGCGTTATGCAAATCATGCCTAGAAGTGCCTGTAAGGCTTTGTGTGTATTAACTTGTTGCGATTCGCTTTAGCCGCTATGTGCGAACTTGAATCGCAGTTCTGTACCTAACCCGCGCAGCTTGAGTGACGCCTATTTGCACATCATGCCTAAAAGTGCCTGTAAGGCGTTGTGTGTATTAACTTGTTGCGATTCGCTTTAGCCACTATGTGCGAACTTGAATCGCAGTTCTGAGCCTAACCCGCGGAAGCTGGATGACCGCGTTATGCACATCATGCCTAGAAGTGCCTGTAAGGCTTTGAGTGTATTAACTTGTTGCGGTTCGTTTGAGCCGCTACGTGCAAACTTGAATCGCAGTTCTGAGCCTAACCCGCGCAAGCTGGGTGACAGCGTTATGCAAATCATGCCTAGAAGTGCCTGTAAGGCTTTGTGTGTATTAACTTGTTGCGATTCGCTTTAGCCGCTATGTGCGAACTTGAATCGCAGTTCTGTACCTAACCCGCGCAGCTTGAGTGACGCCTATTTGCACATCATGCCTAAAAGTGCCTGTAAGGCGTTGTGTGTATTAACTTGTTGCGATTCGCTTTAGCCGCTACGTGCGAACTTGAATCGCAGTTCTGAGCCTAACCCGCGCAAGCTGGATGACCGCGTTTTGCACATAATGCCTAAAAGTGCCTGTAAGGC
This sequence comes from Amblyomma maculatum, assembly GCF_055883805.1. NCBI lineage: Eukaryota > Metazoa > Arthropoda > Arachnida > Ixodida > Ixodidae > Amblyomma > Amblyomma maculatum. The sequence goes on from NW_028146784.1 coordinate 77,326, forward strand.
GTTGTGTGTATTAACTTGTTGCGATTCGTTTGAGCCGCTACGTGCAAACTTGAATCGCAGTTCTGAGCCTAACCCGCGCAAGCTGGATGACCGCGTTATGCACATCATGCCTAGAAGTGCCTGTAAGGCTTTGTGTGTATTAACTTGTTGCGATTCGTTTGAGCCGCTACGTGCAAACTTGAATCGCAGTTCTGAGCCTAACCCGCGCAAGCTGGGTGACCACGTTTTGCACATCATGCCTAAAAGTGCCTTTAAGGCGTTGTGTGTATTAACTTTTTGCGATTCGTTTGAGCCGCTACGTGCAAACTTGAATCGCAGTTCTGAGCCTAACCCGCGCAAGCTGGATGACCGCGTTATGCACATCATGCCTAGAAGTGCCTGTAAGGCTTTGTGTGTATTAACTTGTTGCGATTCGCTTTAGCCGCTATGTGCGAACTTGAATCGCAGTTCTCAGCCTAACCCGCGCAAGCTGGATGACCTCGTTTTTCACATCATGCCTAAAAGTGCCTGTAAGACTTTGTGTGTATTAACTTGTTGCGATTCGCTTTAGCCGCTATGTGCGAACTTGAATCGCAGTTCTGTACCTAACCCGCGCAGCTTGAGTGACGCCTATTTGCACATCATGCCTAAAAGTGCCTTTAAGGTGTTGTGTGTATTAACTTGTTGCGATTCGTTTGAGCCGCTACGTGCAAACTTGAATCGCAGTTCTGAGCCTAACCCGCGCAAGCTGGATGACCGCGTTATGCACATCATGCCTAGAAGTGCCTGTAAGGCTTTGTGTGTATTAACTTGTTGCGATTCGTTTGAGCCGCTACGTGCAAACTTGATTCGCAGTTCTGAGCCTAACCCGCGCAAGCTGGATGACCACGTTTTCACATCATGCCTAAAAGTGCCTTTAAGGCGTTGTGTGTATTAACTTGTTGCGATTCGTTTGAGCCGCTACGTGCAAACTTGAATCGCAGTTCTGAGCCTAACCCGCGCAAGCTGGATGACCGTGTCTTGCACATCATGCCTAGAAGTGCCTGTAAGGCTTTGTGTGTATTAACTTGTTGCGATTCGCTTTAGCCGCTATGTGCGAACTTGAATCGCAGTTCTCAGCCTAACCCGCGCAAGCTGGATGACCTCGTTTTTCACATCATGCCTAAAAGTGCCTGTAAGCCTTTGTGTGTATTAACTTGTTGCGATTCGCTTTAGCCGCTATGTGCGAACTTGAATCGCAGTTCTGAGCCTAACCCGCGCAAGCTGGATGACCACGTTTTGCACATCATGCCTAAAAGTGCCTTTAAGGCGTTGTGTGTATTAACTTGTTGCGATTCGTTTGAGCCGCTACGTGCAAACTTGAATCGCACTTCTGAGCCTAACCCGCGGAAGCTGGATGACCGCGTTATGCACATCATGCCTAGAAGTGCCTGTAAGGCTTTGAGTGTATTAACTTGTTGCGGTTCGTTTGAGCCGCTACGTGCAAACTTGAATCGCAGTTCTGAGCCTAACCCGCGCAAGCTGGATGACCACGTTTTGCACATCATGCCTAAAAGTGCCTTTAAGGCGTTGTGTGTATTAACTTGTTGCGGTTCGTTTGAGCCGCTACGTGCAAACTTGAATCGCAGTTCTGAGCCTAACCCGCGCAAGCTGGATGACCACGTTTTTCACATCATGCCTAAAAGTGCCTGTAAGACTTTGTGTGTATTAACTTGTTGCGATTCGCTTTAGCCGCTATGTGCGAACTTGAATCGCAGTTCTGAGCCTAACCCGCGCAAGCTGGATGATCGCGTTATGCACATCATGCCTAGAAGTGCCTGTAAGGCTTTGTGTGTATTAACTTGTTGCGATTCGTTTGAGCCGCTACGTGCAAACTTGAATCGCAGTTCTGAGCCTAACCCGCGCAAGCTGGGTGACAGCGTTATGCAAATCATGCCTAGAAGTGCCTGTAAGGCTTTGTGTGTATTAACTTGTTGCGATTCGCTTTAGCCGCTATGTGCGAACATGAATCGCAGTTCTGTACCTAACCCGCGCAGCTTGAGTGACGCCTATTTGCACATCATGCCTAAAAGTGCCTGTAAGGCGTTGTGTGTATTAACTTGTTGCGATTCGCTTTAGCCACTATGTGCGAACTTGAATCGCAGTTCTGAGCCTAACCCGCGCAAGCTGGATGACCACGTTTCGCACATCATGCCTAAAAGTGCCTTTAAGGCGTTGTGTGTATTAACTTGTTGCGATTCGTTTGAGCCGCTACGTGCAAACTTGAATCGCAGTTCTGAGCCTAACCCGCGGAAGCTGGATGACCGCGTTATGCACATCATGCCTAGATGTGCCTGTAAGGCTTTGAGTGTATTAACTTGTTGCGGTTCGTTTGAGCCGCTACGTGCAAACTTGAATCGCAGTTCTGAGCCTAACCCGCGCAAGCTGGATGACCACGTTTTGCACATCATGCCTAAAAGTGCCTTTAAGGCGTTGTGTGTATTAACTTGTTGCGGTTCGTTTGAGCCGCTACGTGCAAACTTGAATCGCAGTTCTGAGCCTAACCCGCGCAAGCTGGATGACCACGTTTTGCACCTCATGCCTAAAAGTGCCTTTAAGGCGTTGTGTGTATTAACTTGTTGCGATTCGTTTGAGCCGCTACGTGAAAACTTGAATCGCAGTTCTGAGCCTAACCCGCGCAAGCTGGATGACCGCGTTATGCACGTCATGCCTAGAAGTGCCTGTAAGGCTTTGTGTGTATTAACTTGTTGCGATTCGTTTGAGCCGCTACGTGCAAACTTGATTCGCAGTTCTGAGCCTAACCCGCGCAAGCTGGATGACCACGTTTTCACATCATGCCTAAAAGTGCCTTTAAGGCGTTGTGTGTATTAACTTGTTGCGATTCGTTTGAGCCGCTACGTGCAAACTTGAATCGCACTTCTGAGCCTAACCCGCGCAAGCTGGATGACCGTGTCTTGCACATCATGCCTAGAAGTGCCTGTAAGGCTTTGTGTGTATTAACTTGTTGCGATTCGCTTTAGCCGCTATGTGCGAACTTGAATCGCAGTTCTCAGCCTAACCCGCGCAAGCTGGACGACCTCGTTTTTCACATCATGCCTAAAAGTGCCTGTAAGGCTTTGTGTGTATTAACTTGTTGCGATTCGCTTTAGCCGCTATGTGCGAACTTGAATCGCACTTCTCAGCCTAACCCGCGCAAGCTGGATGACCACGTTTTGCACATCATGCCTAAAAGTGCCTTTAAGGCGTTGTGTGTATTAACTTGTTGCGATTCGTTTGAGCCGCTACGTGCAAACTTGAATCGCACTTCTGAGTCTAACCCGCGGAAGCTGGATGACCGCGTTATGCACATCATGCCTAGAAGTGCCTGTAAGGCTTTGAGTGTATTAACTTGTTGCGGTTCGTTTGAGCCGCTACGTGCAAACTTGAATCGCAGTTCTGAGCCTAACCCGCGCAAGCTGGATGACCACGTTTTGCACATCACGCCTAAAAGTGCCTTTAAGGCGTTGTGTGTATTAACTTGTTGCGATTCGTTTGAGCCGCTACGTGCAAACTTGAATCGCAGTTCTGAGCCTAACCCGCGCAAGCTGGATGACCGCGTTATGCACATCATGCCTAGAAGTGCTTGTAAGGCTTTGTGTGTATTAACTTGTTGCGATTCGTTTGAGCCGCTACGTGCAAACTTGATTCGCAGTTCTGAGCCTAACCCGCGCAAGCTGGATGACCACGTTTTCACATCATGCCTAAAAGTGCCTTTAAGGCGTTGTGTGTATTAACTTGTTGCGATTCGTTTGAGCCGCTACGTGCAAAATTGAATCGCAGTTCTGAGCCTAACCCGCGCAAGCTGGATGACCGCGTCATGCACATCATGCCTAGAAGTGCCTGTAAGGCTTTGTGTGTATTAACTTGTTGCGATTCGCTTTAGCCGCTATGTGCGAACTTGAATCGCAGTTCTCAGCCTAACCCGCGCAAGCTGGATGACCGCGTTTTGCACATAATGCCTAAAAGTACCTGTAAGGCGTTGTGTGTATTAACTTGTTGCGATTCGTTTGAGCCGCTACGTGCAAACTTGAATCGCAGTTCTGAGCCTAACCCGCGCAAGCTGGATGACCGCGTTATGCACATCATGCCTAGAAGTGCCTGTAAGGCTTTGTGTGTATTAACTTGTTGCGATTCGTTTGAGCCGCTACGTGCAAACTTGAATCGCAGTTCTGAGCCTAACCCGCGCAAGCTGGGTGACCACGTTTTGCACATCATGCCTAAAAGTGCCTTTAAGGCGTTGTGTGTATTAACTTGTTGCGATTCGCTTTAGCCGCTATGTGCGAACTTGAATCGCAGTTCTCAGCCTAACCCGCGCAAGCTGGATGACCTCGTTTTTCACATCATGCCTAAAAGTGCCTGTAAGACTTTGTGTGTATTAACTTGTTGCGATTCGCTTTAGCCGCTATGTGCGAACTTGAATCGCAGTTCTGAGCCTAACCCGCGCAAGCTGGATGACCGCGTTATGCACATCATGCCTAGAAGTGCCTGTAAGGCTTTGTGTGTATTAACTTGTTGCGATTCGTTTGAGCCGCTACGTGCAAACTTGAATCGCAGTTCTGAGCCTAACCCGCGCAAGCTGGGTGACAGCGTTATGCAAATCATGCCTAGAAGTGCCTGTAAGGCTTTGTGTGTATTAACTTGTTGCGATTCGCTTTAGCCGCTATGTGCGAACTTGAATCGCAGTTCTGTACCTAACCCGCGCAGCTTGAGTGACGCCTATTTGCACATCATGCCTAAAAGTGCCTGTAAGGCGTTGTGTGTATTAACTTGTTGCGATTCGCTTTAGCCACTATGTGCGAACTTGAATCGCAGTTCTGAGCCTAACCCGCGCAAGCTGGATGACCACGTTTCGCACATCATGCCTAAAAGTGCCTTTAAGGCGTTGTGTGTATTAACTTGTTGCGATTCGTTTGAGCCGCTACGTGCAAACTTGAATCGCAGTTCTGAGCCTAATCCGCGCAAGCTGGATGACCGCGTCATGCACATCATGCCTAGAAGTGCCTGTAAGGCTTTGTGTGTATTAACTTGTTGCGATTCGCTTTAGCCGCTATGTGCGAACTTGAATCGCAGTTCTCAGCCTAACCCGCGCAAGCTGGATGACCACGTTTTGCACATCATGCCTAGAAGTGCCTGTAAGGCTTTGTGTGTATTAACTTGTTGCGATTCGTTTGAGCCGCTACGTGCAAACTTGAATCGCAGTTCTGAGGCTAACCCGCGCAAGCTGGATGACCCCGTTTTGCACATCATGCCTAAAAGTGCCTTTAAGGCGTTGTGTGTATTAACTTGTTGCGATTCGTTTGAGCCGCTACGTGCGAACTTGAATCGCACTTCTCAGCCTAACCCGCGCAAGCTGGATGACCACGTTTTGCACATCATGCCTAAAAGTGCCTTTAAGGCGTTGTGTGTATTAACTTGTTGCGATTCGTTTGAGCCGCTACGTGCAAACTTGAATCGCACTTCTGAGCCTAACCCGCGGAAGCTGGATGACCGCGTTATGCACATCATGCCTAGAAGTGCCTGTAAGGCTTTGAGTGTATTAACTTGTTGCGGTTCGTTTGAGCCGCTACGTGCAAACTTGAATCGCAGTTCTGAGCCTAACCTGCGCAAGCTGGATGACCACGTTTTGCACATCATGCCTAAAAGTGCCTTTAAGGCGTTGTGTGTATTAACTTGTTGCGATTCGTTTGAGCCGCTACGTGCAAACTTGAATCGCAGTTCTGAGCCTAACCCGCGCAAGCTGGATGACCGCGTTATGCACATCATGCCTAGAAGTGCTTGTAAGGCTTTGTGTGTATTAACTTGTTGCGATTCGTTTGAGCCGCTACGTGCAAACTTGATTCGCAGTTCTGAGCCTAACCCGCGCAAGCTGGATGACCACGTTTTCACATCATGCCTAAAAGTGCCTTTAAGGCGTTGTGTGTATTAACTTGTTGCGATTCGTTTGAGCCGCTACGTGCAAAATTGAACCGCAGTTCTGAGCCTAACCCGCGCAAGCTGGATGACCGCGTCATGCACATCATGCCTAGAAGTGCCTGTAAGGCTTTGTGTGTATTAACTTGTTGCGATTCGCTTTAGCCGCTACGTGCAAACTTGATTCGCAGTTCTGAGCCTAACCCGCGCAAGCTGGGTGACCACGTTTTGCACATCATGCCTAAAAGTGCCTTTAAGGCGTTGTGTGTATTAACTTTTTGCGATTCGTTTGAGCCGCTACGTGCAAACTTGAATCGCAGTTCTGAGCCTAACCCGCGCAAGCTGGATGACCGCGTTATGCACATCATGCCTAGAAGTGCCTGTAAGGCTTTGTGTGTATTAACTTGTTGCGATTCGCTTTAGCCGCTACGTGCGAACTTGAATCGCAGTTCTCAGCCTAACCCGCGCAAGCTGGATGACCTCGTTTTTCACATCATGCCTAAAAGTGCCTGTAAGACTTTGTGTGTATTAACTTGTTGCGATTCGCTTTAGCCGCTATGTGCGAACTTGAATCGCAGTTCTGAGCCTAACCCGCGCAAGCTGGATGACAGCGTTATGCACATCATGCCTAGAAGTGCCTGTAAGGCTTTGTGTGTATTAACTTGTTGCGATTCGTTTCAGCCGCTACGTGCAAACTTGAATCGCAGTTCTGAGCCTAACCCGCGCAAGCTGGGTGACCGCGTTTTGCACATAATGCCTAAAAGTGCCTGTAAGGCGTTGTGTGTATTAACTTGTTGCGATTCGTTTGAGCCGCTACGTGCAAACTTGAATCGCAGTTCTGAGCCTAACCCGCGCAAGCTGGATGACCGCGTTATGCACATCATGCCTAGAAGTGCCTGTAAGGCTTTGTGTGTATTAACTTGTTGCGATTCGTTTGAGCCGCTACGTGCAAACTTGAATCGCAGTTCTGAGCCTAACCCGCGCAAGCTGGGTGACCACGTTTTGCACATCATGCCTAAAAGTGCCTTTAAGGCGTTGTGTGTATTAAGTTTTTGCGATTCGTTTGAGCCGCTACGTGCAAACTTGAATCGCAGTTCTGAGCCTAACCCGCGCAAGCTGGATGACCGCGTTATGCACATCATGCCTAGAAGTGCCTGTAAGGCTTTGTGTGTATTAACTTGTTGCGATTCGCTTTAGCCGCTATGTGCGAACTTGAATCGCAGTTCTCAGCCTAACCCGCGCAAGCTGGATGACCTCGTTTTTCACATCATGCCTAAAAGTGCCTGTAAGACTTTGTGTGTATTAACTTGTTGCGATTCGCTTTAGCCGCTATGTGCGAACTTGAATCGCAGTTCTGAGCCTAACCCGCGCAAGCTGGATGACAGCGTTATGCACATCATGCCTAGAAGTGCCTGTAAGGCTTTGTGTGTATTAACTTGTTGCGATTCGTTTCAGCCGCTACGTGCAAACTTGAATCGCAGTTCTGAGCCTAACCCGCGCAAGCTGGGTGACAGCGTTATGCAAATCATGCCTAGAAGTGCCTGTAAGGCTTTGTGTGTATTAACTTGTTGCGATTCGCTTTAGCCGCTATGTGCGAACTTGAATCGCAGTTCTGTACCTAACCCGCGCAGCTTGAGTGACGCCTATTTGCACATCATGCCTAAAAGTGCCTGTAAGGCGTTGTGTGTATTAACTTGTTGCGATTCGCTTTAGCCACTATGTGCGAACTTGAATCGCAGTTCTGAGCCTAACCCGCGCAAGCTGGATGACCACGTTTTGCACATCATGCCTAAAAGTGCCTTTAAGCCGTTGTGTGTATTAACTTGTTGCGATTCGTTTGAGCCGCTACGTGCAAACTTGAATCGCAGTTCTGAGCCTAACCCGCGGAAGCTGGATGACCGCGTTATGCACATCATGCCTAGAAGTGCCTGTAAGGCTTTGAGTGTATTAACTTGTTGCGGTTCGTTTGAGCCGCTACGTGCAAACTTGAATCGCAGTTCTGAGCCTAACCCGCGCAAGCTGGATGACCACGTTTTGCACATCATGCCTAAAAGTGCCGTTAAGGCGTTGTGTGTATTAACTTGTTGCGGTTCGTTTGAGCCGCTACGTGCAAACTTGAATCGCAGTTCTGAGCCTAACCCGCGCAAGCTGGATGACCACGTTTTGCACCTCATGCCTAAAAGTGCCTTTAAGGCGTTGTGTGTATTAACTTGTTGCGATTCGTTTGAACCGCTACGTGCAAACTTGAACCGCAGTTCTGAGCCTAACCCGCGCAAGCTGGATGACCGCGTTATGCACATCATGCCTAGAAGTGCCTGTAAGGCTTTGTGTGTATTAACTTGTTGCGATTCGTTTGAGCCGCTACGTGCAAACTTGATTCGCAGTTCTGAGCCTAACCCGCGCAAGCTGGATGACCACGTTTTCACATCATGCCTAAAAGTGTCTTTAAGGCGTTGTGTGTATTAACTTGTTGCGATTCGTTTGAGCCGCTACGTGCAAACTTGAATCGCAGTTCGGACCCTAACCCGCGCAAGCTGGATGACCGTGTCATGCACATCATGCCTAGAAGTGCCTGTAAGGCTTTGTGTGTATTAACTTGTTGCGATTCGCTTTAGCCGCTATGTGCGAACTTGAATCCCAGTTCTCAGCCTAACCCGCGCAAGCAGGACGACCTCGTTTTTCACATCATGCCTAAAAGTGCCTGTAAGGCTTTGTGTGTATTAACTTGTTGCGATTCGCTTTAGCCGCTATGTGCGAACTTGAATCGCACTTCTCAGCCTAACCCGCGCAAGCTGGATGACCACGTTTTGCACATCATGCCTAAAAGTGCCTTTAAGGCGTTGTGTGTATTAACTTGTTGCGATTCGTTTGAGCCGCTACGTGCAAACTTGAATCGCACTTCTGAGCCTAACCCGCGGAAGCTGGATGACCGCGTTATGCACATCATGCCTAGAAGTGCCTGTAAGGCTTTGAGTGTATTAACTTGTTGCGGTTCGTTTGAGCCGCTACGTGCAAACTTGAATCGCAGTTCTGAGCCTAACCCGCGCAAGCTGGATGACCACGTTTTGCACATCATGCCTAAAAGTGCCTTTAAGGCGTTGTGTGTATTAACTTGTTGCGATTCGTTTGAGCCGCTACGTGCAAACTTGAATCGCAGTTCTGAGCCTAACCCGCGCAAGCTGGATGACCGCGTTATGCACATCATGCCTAGAAGTGCTTGTAAGGCTTTGTGTGTATTAACTTGTTGCGATTCGTTTGAGCCGCTACGTGCAAACTTGATTCGCAGTTCTGAGCCTAACCCGCGCAAGCTGGATGACCACGTTTTCACATCATGCCTAAAAGTGCCTTTAAGGCGTTGTGTGTATTAACTTGTTGCGATTCGTTTGAGCCGCTACGTGCAAAATTGAATCGCAGTTCTGAGCCTAACCCGCGCAAGCTGGATGACCGCGTCATGCACATCATGCCTAGAAGTGCCTGTAAGGCTTTGTGTGTATTAACTTGTTGCGATTCGCTTTAGCCGCTATGTGCGAACTTGAATCGCAGTTCTCAGCCTAACCCGCGCAAGCTGGATGACCGCGTTTTGCACATAATGCCTAAAAGTACCTGTAAGGCGTTGTGTGTATTAACTTGTTGCGATTCGTTTGAGCCGCTACGTGCAAACTTGAATCGCAGTTCTGAGCCTAACCCGCGCAAGCTGGATGACCGCGTCATGCACATCATGCCTAGAAGTGCCTGTAAGGCTTTGTGTGTATTAACTTGTTGCGATTCGCTTTAGCCGCTATGTGCGAACTTGAATCGCAGTTCTAGGCCTAACCCGCGCAAGCTGGATGACCTCGTTTTTTACATCATGCCTAAAAGTGCCTGTAAGGCTTTGTGTGTATTAACTTGTTGCGATTCGCTTTCGCCGCTATGTGCGAACTTGAATCGCAGTTCTCAGCCTAACCCGCGCAAGCTGGATGACCACGTTTTGCACATCATGCCTAGAAGTGCCTGTAAGGCTTTGTGTGTATTAACTTGTTGCGATTCGCTTTAGCCGCTATGTGCGAACTTGAATCGCAGTTCTCAGCCTAACCCGCGCAAGCTGGATGACCACGTTTTGCACATCATGCCTAAAAGTGCCTTTAAAGCGTTGTGTGTATTAACTTGTTGCGATTCGTTTGAGCCGCTACGTGCAAACTTGAATCGCAGTTCTGAGCCTAACCCGCGCAAGCTGGATGACCGCGTTTTGCACATAATGCCTAAAAGTGCCTGTGAGGCGTTGTGTGTATTAACTTGTTGCGATTCGCTTTAGCCGCTATGTGCGAACTTGAATCGCAGTTCTGTACCTAACCCGCGCAGCTTGAGTGACGCCTATTTGCACATCATGCCTAAAAGTGCCTGTAAGGCGTTGTGTGTATTAACTTGTTGCGATTCGCTTTAGCCACTATGTGCGAACTTGAATCGCAGTTCTGAGCCTAACCCGCGCAAGCTGGATGACCACGTTTTGCACATCATGCCTAAAAGTGCCTTTAAGCCGTTGTGTGTATTAACTTGTTGCGATTCGTTTGAGCCGCTACGTGCAAACTTGAATCGCAGTTCTGAGCCTAACCCGCGGAAGCTGGATGACCGCGTTATGCACATCATGCCTAGAAGTGCCTGTAAGGCTTTGAGTGTATTAACTTGTTGCGGTTCGTTTGAGCCGCTACGTGCAAACTTGAATCGCAGTTCTGAGCCTAACCCGCGCAAGCTGGATGACCACGTTTTGCACATCATGCCTAAAAGTGCCTTTAAGGCTTTGTGTGTATTAACTTGTTGCGGTTCGTTTGAGCCGCTACGTGCAAACTTGAATCGCAGTTCTGAGCCTAACCCGCGCAAGCTGGATGACCACGTTTTGCACCTCATGCCTAAAAGTGCCTTTAAGGCGTTGTGTGTATTAACTTGTTGCGATTCGTTTGAGCCGCTACGTGCAAACTTGAACCGCAGTTCTGAGCCTAACCCGCGCAAGCTGGATGACCGCGTTATGCACATCATGCCTAGAAGTGCCTGTAAGGCTTTGTGTGTATTAACTTGTTGCGATTCGTTTGAGCCGCTACGTGCAAACTTGATTCGCAGTTCTGAGCCTAACCCGCGCAAGCTGGATGACCACGTTTTCACATCATGCCTAAAAGTGCCTTTAAGGCGTTGTGTGTATTAACTTGTTGCGATTCGTTTGAGCCGCTACGTGCAAACTTGAATCGCAGTTCGGAGCCTAACCCGCGCAAGCTGGATGACCGTGTCATGCACATCATGCCTAGAAGTGCCTGTAAGGCTTTGTGTGTATTAACTTGTTGCGATTCGCTTTAGCCGCTATGTGCGAACTTGAATCGCAGTTCTCAGCCTAACCCGCGCAAGCTGGACGACCTCGTTTTTCACATCATGCCTAAAAGTGCCTGTAAGGCTTTGTGTGTATTAACTTGTTGCGATTCGCTTTAGCCGCTATGTGCGAACTTGAATCGCACTTCTCAGCCTAACCCGCGCAAGCTGGATGACCACGTTTTGCACATCATGCCTAAAAGTGCCTTTAAGGCGTTGTGTGTATTAACTTGTTGCGATTCGTTTGAGCCGCTACGTGCAAACTTGAATCGCACTTCTGAGCCTAACCCGCGGAAGCTGGATGACCGCGTTATGCACATCATGCCTAGAAGTGCCTGTAAGGCTTTGAGTGTATTAACTTGTTGCGGTTCGTTTGAGCCGCTACGTGCAAACTTGAATCGCAGTTCTGAGCCTAACCCGCGCAAGCTGGATGACCACGTTTTGCACATCATGCCTAAAAGTGCCTTTAAGGCGTTGTGTGTATTAACTTGTTGCGATTCGTTTGAGCCGCTACGTGCAAACTTGAATCGCAGTTCTGAGCCTAACCCGCGCAAGCTGGATGACCGCGTTATGCACATCATGCCTAGAAGTGCTTGTAAGGCTTTGTGTGTATTAATTTGTTGCGATTCGTTTGAGCCGCTACGTGCAAACTTGATTCGCAGTTCTGAGCCTAACCCGCGCAAGCTGGATGACCACGTTTTCACATCATGCCTAAAAGTGCCTTTAAGGCGTTGTGTGTATTAACTTGTTGCGATTCGTTTGAGCCGCTACGTGGAAAATTGAATCGCAGTTCTGAGCCTAACCCGCGCAAGCTGGATGACCGCGTCATGCACATCATGCCTAGAAGTGCCTGTAAGGCTTTGTGTGTATTAACTTGTTGCGATTCGCTTTAGCCGCTATGTGCGAACTTGAATCGCAGTTCTCAGCCTAACCCGCGCAAGCTGGATGACCGCGTTTTGCACATAATGCCTAAAAGTACCTGTAAGGCGTTGTGTGTATTAACTTGTTGCGATTCGTTTGAGCCGCTACGTGCAAACTTGAATCGCAGTTCTGAGCCTAACCCGCGCAAGCTGGATGACCGCGTCATGCACATCATGCCTAGAAGTGCCTGTAAGGCTTTGTGTGTATTAACTTGTTGCGATTCGCTTTAGCCGCTATGTGCGAACTTGAATCGCAGTTCTCAGCCTAACCCGCGCAAGCTGGATGACCTCGTTTTTTACATCATGCCTAAAAGCGCCTGTAAGGCTTTGTGTGTATTAACTTGTTGCGATTCGCTTTCGCCGCTATGTGCGAACTTGAATCGCAGTTCTCAGCCTAACCCGCGCAAGCTGGATGACCACGTTTTGCACATCATGCCTAGAAGTGCCTGTAAGGCTTTGTGTGTATTAACTTGTTGCGATTCGTTTGAGCCGCTACGTGCAAACTTGAATCGCAGTTCTGAGGCTAACCCGCGCAAGCTGGATGACCACGTTTTGCACATCATGCCTAAAAGTGCCTTTAAGGCGTTGTGTGTATTAACTTGTTGCGATTCGTTTGAGCCGCTACGTGCAAACTTGAATCGCAGTTCTGAGCCTAACCCGCGCAAGCTGGATGACCGCGTTATGCACATCATGCCTAGAAGTGCCTGTAAGGCTTTGTGTGTATTAACTTGTTGCGATTCGCTTTAGCCGCTATGTGCGAACTTGAATCGCAGTTCTCAGCCTAACCCGCGCAAGCTGGATGACCACGTTTTGCACATCATGCCTAAAAGTGCCTTTAAAGCGTTGTGTGTATTAACTTGTTGCGATTCGTTTGAGCCGCTACGTGCAAACTTGAATCGCAGTTCTGAGCCTAACCCGCGCAAGCTGGATGACCGCGTTTTGCACATAATGCCTAAAAGTGCCTGTGAGGCGTTGTGTGTATTAACTTGTTGCGATTCGTTTGAGCCGCTACGTGCAAACTTGAATCGCAGTTCTGAGCCTAACCCGCGCAAGCTGGATGACCGCGTTATGCACGTCATGCCTAGAAGTGCCTGTAAGGCTTTGTGTGTATTAACTTGTTGCGATTCGTTTGAGCCGCTACGTGCAAACTTGAATCGCAGTTCTGAGCCTAACCCGCGCAAGCTGGATGACCACGTTTTGCACATCATGCCTAAAAGTGCCTTTAAGGCGTTGTGTGTATTAACTTTTCGCGATTCGTTTGAGCCGCTACGTGCAAACTTGAATCGCAGTTCTGAGCCTAACCCGCGCAAGCTGGATGACCGCGTTATGCACATCATGCCTAGAAGTGCCTGTAAGGCTTTGTGTGTATTAACTTGTTGCGATTCGCTTTAGCTGCTATGTGCGAACTTGAATCGCAGTTCTCAGCCTAACCCGCGCAAGCTGGATGACCTCGTTTTTCACATCATGCCTAAAAGTGCCTGTAAGGCTTTGTGTGTATTAACTTGTTGCGATTCGCTTTAGCCGCTATGTGCGAACTTGAATCGCAGTTCTGAGCCTAACCCGCGCAAGCTGGATGACCGCGTTTTGCACATAATGCCTAAAAGTGCCTGTAAGGCGTTGTGTGTATTAACTTGTTGCGATTCGTTTGAGCCGCTACGTGCAAACTTGAATCGCAGTTCTGAGCCTAACCCGCGCAAGCTGGATGACCGCGTTATGCACATCATGCCTAGAAGTGCCTGTAAGGCTTTGTGTGTATTAACTTGTTGCGATTCGTTTGAGCCGCTACGTGCAAACTTGAATCGCAGTTCTGAGCCTAACCCGCGCAAGCTGGATGACCGCGTCATGCACATCATGCCTAGAAGTGCCTGTAAGGCTTTGTGTGTATTAACTTGTTGCGATTCGCTTTAGCCGCTATGTGCGAACTTGAATCGCAGTTCTCAGCCTAACCCGCGCAAGCTGGATGACCGCGTTTTGCACATAATGCCTAAAAGTACCTGTAAGGCGTTGTGTGTATTAACTTGTTGCGATTCGTTTGAGCCGCTACGTGCAAACTTGAATCGCAGTTCTGAGCCTAACCCGCGCAAGCTGGATGACCGCGTCATGCACATCATGCCTAGAAGTGCCTGTAAGGCTTTGTGTGTATTAACTTGTTGCGATTCGCTTTAGCCGCTATGTGCGAACTTGAATCGCAGTTCTAGGCCTAACCCGCGCAAGCTGGATGACCTCGTTTTTTACATCATGCCTAAAAGTGCCTGTAAGGCTTTGTGTGTATTAACTTGTTGCGATTCGCTTTCGCCGCTATGTGCGAACTTGAATCGCAGTTCTCAGCCTAACCCGCGCAAGCTGGATGACCACGTTTTGCACATCATGCCTAGAAGTGCCTGTAAGGCTTTGTGTGTATTAACTTGTTGCGATTCGCTTTAGCCGCTATGTGCGAACTTGAATCGCAGTTCTCAGCCTAACCCGCGCAAGCTGGATGACCACGTTTTGCACATCATGCCTAAAAGTGCCTTTAAAGCGTTGTGTGTATTAACTTGTTGCGATTCGTTTGAGCCGCTACGTGCAAACTTGAATCGCAGTTCTGAGCCTAACCCGCGCAAGCTGGATGACCGCGTTTTGCACATAATGCCTAAAAGTGCCTGTGAGGCGTTGTGTGTATTAACTTGTTGCGATTCGCTTTAGCCGCTATGTGCGAACTTGAATCGCAGTTCTGTACCTAACCCGCGCAGCTTGAGTGACGCCTATTTGCACATCATGCCTAAAAGTGCCTGTAAGGCGTTGTGTGTATTAACTTGTTGCGATTCGCTTTAGCCACTATGTGCGAACTTGAATCGCAGTTCTGAGCCTAACCCGCGCAAGCTGGATGACCACGTTTTGCACATCATGCCTAAAAGTGCCTTTAAGCCGTTGTGTGTATTAACTTGTTGCGATTCGTTTGAGCCGCTACGTGCAAACTTGAATCGCAGTTCTGAGCCTAACCCGCGGAAGCTGGATGACCGCGTTATCCACATCATGCCTAGAAGTGCCTGTAAGGCTTTGAGTGTATTAACTTGTTGCGGTTCGTTTGAGCCGCTACGTGCAAACTTGAATCGCAGTTCGGAGCCTAACCCGCGCAAGCTGGATGACCGTGTCATGCACATCATGCCTAGAAGTGCCTGTAAGGCTTTGTGTGTATTAACTTGTTGCGATTCGCTTTAGCCGCTATGTGCGAACTTGAATCGCAGTTCTCAGCCTAACCCGCGCAAGCTGGATGACCACGTTTTGCACATCATGCCTAGAAGTGCCTGTAAGGCTTTGTGTGTATTAACTTGTTGCGATTCGTTTGAGCCGCTACGTGCAAACTTGAATCGCAGTTCTGAGGCTAACCCGCGCAAGCTGGATGACCCCGTTTTGCACATCATGCCTAAAAGTGCCTTTAAGGCGTTGTGTGTATTAACTTGTTGCGATTCGTTTGAGCCGCTACGTGCAAACTTGAATCGCAGTTCTGAGCCTAACCCGCGCAAGCTGGATGACCGCGTTATGCACATCATGCCTAGAAGTGCCTGTAAGGCTTTGTGTGTATTAACTTGTTGCGATTCGCTTTAGCCGCTATGTGCGAACTTGAATCGCAGTTCTCAGCCTAACCCGCGCAAGCTGGATGACCACGTTTTGCACATCATGCCTAAAAGTGCCTTTAAAGCGTTGTGTGTATTAACTTGTTGCGATTCGTTTGAGCCGCTACGTGCAAACTTGAATCGCAGTTCTGAGCCTAACCCGCGCAAGCTGGATGACCGCGTTTTGCACATAATGCCTAAAAGTGCCTGTGAGGCGTTGTGTGTATTAACTTGTTGCGATTCGTTTGAGCCGCTACGTGCAAACTTGAATCGCAGTTCTGAGCCTAACCCGCGCAAGCTGGATGACCGCGTTATGCACATCATGCCTAGAAGTGCCTGTAAGGCTTTGTGTGTATTAACTTGTTGCGATTCGTTTGAGCCGCTACGTGCAAACTTGAATCGCAGTTCTGAGCCTAACCCGCGCAAGCTGGATGACCACGTTTTGCACATCATGCCTAAAAGTGCCTTTAAGGCGTTGTGTGTATTAACTTTTTGCGATTCGTTTGAGCCGCTACGTGCAAACTTGAATCGCAGTTCTGAGCCTAACCCGCGCAAGCTGGATGACCGCGTTATGCACATCATGCCTAGAAGTGCCTGTAAGGCTTTGTGTGTATTAACTTGTTGCGATTCGCTTTAGCTGCTATGTGCGAACTTGAATCGCAGTTCTCAGCCTAACCCGCGCAAGCTGGATGACCTCGTTTTTCACATCATGCCTAAAAGTGCCTGTAAGGCTTTGTGTGTATTAACTTGTTGCGATTCGCTTTAGCCGCTATGTGCGAACTTGAATCGCAGTTCTGAGCCTAACCCGCGCAAGCTGGATGACCGCGTTTTGCACATAATGCCTAAAAGTGCCTGTAAGGCGTTGTGTGTATTAACTTGTTGCGATTCGTTTGAGCCGCTACGTGCAAACTTGAATCGCACTTCTGAGCCTAACCCGCGGAAGCTGGATGACCGCGTTGGCACATCATGCCTAGAAGTGCTTGTAAGGCTTTGTGTGTATTAACTTGTTGCGATTCGTTTGAGCCGCTACGTGCAAACTTGATTCGCAGTTCTGAGCCTAACCCGCGCAAGCTGGATGACCACGTTTTCACATCATGCCTAAAAGTGCCTTTAAGGCGTTGTGTGTATTAACTTGTTGCGATTCGTTTGAGCCGCTACGTGCAAAATTGAATCGCAGTTCTGAGCCTAACCCGCGCAAGCTGGATGACCGCGTCATGCACATCATGCCTAGAAGTGCCTGTAAGGCTTTGTGTGTATTAACTTGTTGCGATTCGCTTTAGCCGCTATGTGCGAACTTGAATCGCAGTTCTCAGCCTAACCCGCGCAAGCTGGATGACCGCGTTTTGCACATAATGCCTAAAAGTACCTGTAAGGCGTTGTGTGTATTAACTTGTTGCGATTCGTTTGAGCCGCTACGTGCAAACTTGAATCGCAGTTCTGAGCCTAACCCGCGCAAGCTGGATGACCGCGTCATGCACATCATGCCTAGAAGTGCCTGTAAGGCTTTGTGTGTATTAACTTGTTGCGATTCGCTTTAGCCGCTATGTGCGAACTTGAATCGCAGTTCTCAGCCTAACCCGCGCAAGCTGGATGACCTCGTTTTTTACATCATGCCTAAAAGCGCCTGTAAGGCTTTGTGTGTATTAACTTGTTGCGATTCGCTTTCGCCGCTATGTGCGAACCTGAATCGCAGTTCTCAGCCTAACCCGCGCAAGCTGGATGACCACGTTTTGCACATCATGCCTAGAAGTGCCTGTAAGGCTTTGTGTGTATTAACTTGTTGCGATTCGTTTGAGCCGCTACGTGCAAACTTGAATCGCAGTTCTGAGGCTAACCCGCGCAAGCTGGATGACCACGTTTTGCACATCATGCCTAAAAGTGCCTTTAAGGCGTTGTGTGTATTAACTTGTTGCGATTCGTTTGAGCCGCTACGTGCAAACTTGAATCGCAGTTCTGAGCCTAACCCGCGCAAGCTGGATGACCGCGTTATGCACATCATGCCTAGAAGTGCCTGTAAGGCTTTGTGTGTATTAACTTGTTGCGATTCGCTTTAGCCGCTATGTGCGAACTTGAATCGCAGTTCTCAGCCTAACCCGCGCAAGCTGGATGACCACGTTTTGCACATCATGCCTAAAAGTGCCTTTAAAGCGTTGTGTGTATTAACTTGTTGCGATTCGTTTGAGCCGCTACGTGCAAACTTGAATCGCAGTTCTGAGCCTAACCCGCGCAAGCTGGATGACCGCGTTTTGCACATAATGCCTAAAAGTGCCTGTGAGGCGTTGTGTGTATTAACTTGTTGCGATTCGTTTGAGCCGCTACGTGCAAACTTGAATCGCAGTTCTGAGCCTAACCCGCGCAAGCTGGATGACCGCGTTATGCACATCATGCCTAGAAGTGCCTGTAAGGCTTTGTGTGTATTAACTTGTTGCGATTCGTTTGAGCCGCTACGTGCAAACTTGAATCGCAGTTCTGAGCCTAACCCGCGCAAGCTGGATGACCACGTTTTGCACATCATGCCTAAAAGTGCCTTTAAGGCGTTGTGTGTATTAACTTTTCGCGATTCGTTTGAGCCGCTACGTGCAAACTTGAATCGCAGTTCTGGGCCTAACCCGCGTAAGCTGGATGACCGCGTTATGCACATCATGCCTAGAAGTGCCTGTAAGGCTTTGTGTGTATTAACTTGTTGCGATTCGCTTTAACTGCTATGTGCGAACTTGAATCGCAGTTCTCAGCCTAACCCGCGCAAGCTGGATGACCTCGTTTTTCACATCATGCCTAAAAGTGCCTGTAAGGCTTTGTGTGTATTAACTTGTTGCGATTCGCTTTAGCCGCTATGTGCGAACTTGAATCGCAGTTCTGAGCCTAACCCGCGCAAGCTGGATGACCGCGTTTTGCACATAATGCCTAAAAGTGCCTGTAAGGCGTTGTGTGTATTAACTTGTTGCGATTCGTTTGAGCCGCTACGTGCAAACTTGAATCGCAGTTCTGAGCCTAACCCGCGCAAGCTGGATGACCGCGTCATGCACATCATGCCTAGAAGTGCCTGTAAGGCTTTGTGTGTATTAACTTGTTGCGATTCGCTTTAGCCGCTATGTGCGAACTTGAATCGCAGTTCTCAGCCTAACCCGCGCAAGCTGGATGACCGCGTTTTGCACATAATGCCTAAAAGTACCTGTAAGGCGTTGTGTGTATTAACTTGTTGCGATTCGTTTGAGCCGCTACGTGCAAACTTGAATCGCAGTTCTGAGCCTAACCCGCGCAAGCTGGATGACCGCGTCATGCACATCATGCCTAGAAGTGCCTGTAAGGCTTTGTGTGTATTAACTTGTTGCGATTCGCTTTAGCCGCTATGTGCGAACTTGAATCGCAGTTCTCAGCCTAACCCGCGCAAGCTGGATGACCTCGTTTTTTACATCATGCCTAAAAGCGCCTGTAAGGCTTTGTGTGTATTAACTTGTTGCGATTCGCTTTCGCCGCTATGTGCGAACTTGAATCGCAGTTCTCAGCCTAACCCGCGCAAGCTGGATGACCACGTTTTGCACATCATGCCTAGAAGTGCCTGTAAGGCTTTGTGTGTATTAACTTGTTGCGATTCGTTTGAGCCGCTACGTGCAAACTTGAATCGCAGTTCTGAGGCTAACCCGCGCAAGCTGGATGACCACGTTTTGCACATCATGCCTAAAAGTGCCTTTAAGGCGTTGTGTGTATTAACTTGTTGCGATTCGTTTGAGCCGCTACGTGCAAACTTGAATCGCAGTTCTGAGCCTAACCCGCGCAAGCTGGATGACCGCGTTATGCACATCATGCCTAGAAGTGCCTGTAAGGCTTTGTGTGTATTAACTTGTTGCGATTCGCTTTAGCCGCTATGTGCGAACTTGAATCGCAGTTCTCAGCCTAACCCGCGCAAGCTGGATGACCACGTTTTGCACATCATGCCTAAAAGTGCCTTTAAAGCGTTGTGTGTATTAACTTGTTGCGATTCGTTTGAGCCGCTACGTGCAAACTTGAATCGCAGTTCTGAGCCTAACCCGCGCAAGCTGGATGACCGCGTTTTGCACATAATGCCTAAAAGTGCCTGTGAGGCGTTGTGTGTATTAACTTGTTGCGATTCGTTTGAGCCGCTACGTGCAAACTTGAATCGCAGTTCTGAGCCTAACCCGCGCAAGCTGGATGACCGCGTTATGCACATCATGCCTAGAAGTGCCTGTAAGGCTTTGTGTGTATTAACTTGTTGCGATTCGTTTGAGCCGCTACGTGCAAACTTGAATCGCAGTTCTGAGCCTAACCCGCGCAAGCTGGATGACCACGTTTTGCACATCATGCCTAAAAGTGCCTTTAAGGCGTTGTGTGTATTAACTTTTCGCGATTCGTTTGAGCCGCTACGTGCAAACTTGAATCGCAGTTCTGGGCCTAACCCGCGCAAGCTGGATGACCGCGTTATGCACATCATGCCTAGAAGTGCCTGTAAGGCTTTGTGTGTATTAACTTGTTGCGATTCGCTTTAACTGCTATGTGCGAACTTGAATCGCAGTTCTCAGCCTAACCCGCGCAAGCTGGATGACCTCGTTTTTCACATCATGCCTAAAAGTGCCTGTAAGGCTTTGTGTGTATTAACTTGTTGCGATTCGCTTTAGCCGCTATGTGCGAACTTGAATCGCAGTTCTGAGCCTAACCCGCGCAAGCTGGATGACCACGTTTTGCACATAATGCCTAAAAGTGGCTGTAAGGCGTTGTGTGTATTAACTTGTTGCGATTCGTTTGAGCCGCTACGTGCAAACTTGAATCGCAGTTCTGAGCCTAACCCGCGCAAGCTGGATGACCGCGTTATGCACATCATGCCTAGAAGTGCCTGTAAGGCTTTGTGTGTATTAACTTGTTGCGATTCGTTTGAGCCGCTACGTGCAAACTTGAATCGCAGTTCTGAGCCTAACCCGCGCAAGCTGGATGACCGCGTCATGCACATCATGCCTAGAGGTGCCTGTAAGGCTTTGTGTGTATTAACTTGTTGCGATTCGCTTTAGCCGCTATGTGCGAACTTGAATCGCAGTTCTAGGCCTAACCCGCGCAAGCTGGATGACCTCGTTTTTTACATCATGCCTAAAAGTGCCTGTAAGGCTTTGTGTGTATTAACTTGTTGCGATTCGCTTTCGCCGCTATGTGCGAACTTGAATCGCAGTTCTCAGCCTAACCCGCGCAAGCTGGATGACCACGTTTTGCACCTCATGCCTAGAAGTGCCTGTAAGGCTTTGTGTGTATTAACTTGTTGCGATTCGCTTTAGCCGCTATGTGCGAACTTGAATCGCAGTTCTCAGCCTAACCCGCGCAAGCTGGATGACCACGTTTTGCACATCATGCCTAAAAGTGCCTTTAAAGCGTTGTGTGTATTAACTTGTTGCGATTCGTTTGAGCCGCTACGTGCAAACTTGAATCGCAGTTCTGAGCCTAACCCGCGCAAGCTGGATGACCGCGTTTTGCACATAATGCCTAAAAGTGCCTGTGAGGCGTTGTGTGTATTAACTTGTTGCGATTCGCTTTAGCCGCTATGTGCGAACTTGAATCGCAGTTCTGTACCTAACCCGCGCAGCTTGAGTGACGCCTATTTGCACATCATGCCTAAAAGTGCCTGTAAGGCGTTGTGTGTATTAACTTGTTGCGATTCGCTTTAGCCACTATGTGCGAACTTGAATCGCAGTTCTGAGCCTAACCCGCGCAAGCTGGATGACCACGTTTTGCACATCATGCCTAAAAGTGCCTTTAAGCCGTTGTGTGTATTAACTTGTTGCGATTCGTTTGAGCCGCTACGTGCAAACTTGAATCGCAGTTCTGAGCCTAACCCGCGGAAGCTGGATGACCGCGTTATGCACATCATGCCTAGAAGTGCCTGTAAGGCTTTGAGTGTATTAACTTGTTGCGGTTCGTTTGAGCCGCTACGTGCAAACTTGAATCGCAGTTCTGAGCCTAACCCGCGCAAGCTGGATGACCACGTTTTGCACATCATGCCTAAAAGTGCCTTTAAGGCTTTGTGTGTATTAACTTGTTGCGGTTCGTTTGAGCCGCTACGTGCAAACTTGAATCGCAGTTCTGAGCCTAACCCGCGCAAGCTGGATGACCACGTTTTGCACCTCATGCCTAAAAGTGCCTTTAAGGCGTTGTGTGTATTAACTTGTAGCGATTCGTTTGAGCCGCTACGTGCAAACTTGAACCGCAGTTCTGAGCCTAACCCGCGCAAGCTGGATGACCGCGTTATGCACATCATGCCTAGAAGTGCCTGTAAGGCTTTGTGTGTATTAACTTGTTGCGATTCGTTTGAGCCGCTACGTGCAAACTTGATTCGCAGTTCTGAGCCTAACCCGCGCAAGCTGGATGACCACGTTTTCACATCATGCCTAAAAGTGCCTTTAAGGCGTTGTGTGTATTAACTTGTTGCGATTCGTTTGAGCCGCTACGTGCAAACTTGAATCGCAGTTCGGAGCCTAACCCGCGCAAGCTGGATGACCGTGTCATGCACATCATGCCTAGAAGTGCCTGTAAGGCTTTGTGTGTATTAACTTGTTGCGATTCGCTTTAGCCGCTATGTGCGAACTTGAATCGCAGTTCTCAGCCTAACCCGCGCAAGCTGGACGACCTCGTTTTTCACATCATGCCTAAAAGTGCCTGTAAGGCTTTGTGTGTATTAACTTGTTGCGATTCGCTTTAGCCGCTATGTGCGAACTTGAATCGCACTTCTCAGCCTAACCCGCGCAAGCTGGATGACCACGTTTTGCACATCATGCCTAAAAGTGCCTTTAAGGCGTTGTGTGTATTAACTTGTTGCGATTCGTTTGAGCCGCTACGTGCAAACTTGAATCGCACTTCTGAGCCTAACCCGCGGAAGCTGGATGACCGCGTTATGCACATCATGCCTAGAAGTGCCTGTAAGGCTTTGAGTGTATTAACTTGTTGCGGTTCGTTTGAGCCGCTACGTGCAAACTTGAATCGCAGTTCTGAGCCTAACCCGCGCAAGCTGGATGACCACGTTTTGCACATCATGCCTAAAAGTGCCTTTAAGGCGTTGTGTGTATTAACTTGTTGCGATTCGTTTGAGCCGCTACGTGCAAACTTGAATCGCAGTTCTGAGCCTAACCCGCGCAAGCTGGATGACCGCGTTATGCACATCATGCCTAGAAGTGCTTGTAAGGCTTTGTGTGTATTAACTTGTTGCGATTCGTTTGAGCCGCTACGTGCAAACTTGATTCGCAGTTCTGAGCCTAACCCGCGCAAGCTGGATGACCACGTTTTCACATCATGCCTAAAAGTGCCTTTAAGGCGTTGTGTGTATTAACTTGTTGCGATTCGTTTGAGCCGCTACGTGCAAACTTGAATCGCAGTTCGGAGCCTAACCCGCGCAAGCTGGATGACCGTGTCATGCACATCATGCCTAGAAGTGCCTGTAAGGCTTTGTGTGTATTAACTTGTTGCGATTCGCTTTAGCCGCTATGTGCGAACTTGAATCGCAGTTCTCAGCCTAACCCGCGCAAGCTGGACGACCTCGTTTTTCACATCATGCCTAAAAGTGCCTGTAAGGCTTTGTGTGTATTAACTTGTTGCGATTCGCTTTAGCCGCTATGTGCGAACTTGAATCGCACTTCTCAGCCTAACCCGCGCAAGCTGGATGACCACGTTTTGCACATCATGCCTAAAAGTGCCTTTAAGGCGTTGTGTGTATTAACTTGTTGCGATTCGTTTGAGCCGCTACGTGCAAACTTGAATCGCACTTCTGAGCCTAACCCGCGGAAGCTGGATGACCGCGTTATGCACATCATGCCTTGAAGTGCCTGTAAGGCTTTGAGTGTATTAACTTGTTGCGGTTCGTTTGAGCCGCTACGTGCAAACTTGAATCGCAGTTCTGAGCCTAACCCGCGCAAGCTGGATGACCACGTTTTGCACATCATGCCTAAAAGTGCCTTTAAGGCGTTGTGTGTATTAACTTGTTGCGATTCGTTTGAGCCGCTACGTGCAAACTTGAATCGCAGTTCTGAGCCTAACCCGCGCAAGCTGGATGACCGCGTTATGCACATCATGCCTAGAAGTGCTTGTAAGGCTTTGTGTGTATTAACTTGTTGCGATTCGTTTGAGCCGCTACGTGCAAACTTGATTCGCAGTTCTGAGCCTAACCCGCGCAAGCTGGATGACCACGTTTTCACATCATGCCTAAAAGTGCCTTTAAGGCGTTGTGTGTATTAACTTGTTGCGATTCGTTTGAGCCGCTACGTGCAAAATTGAATCGCAGTTCTGAGCCTAACCCGCGCAAGCTGGATGACCGCGTCATGCACATCATGCCTAGAAGTGCCTGTAAGGCTTTGTGTGTATTAACTTGTTGCGATTCGCTTTAGCCGCTATGTGCGAACTTGAATCGCAGTTCTCAGCCTAACCCGCGCAAGCTGGATGACCGCGTTTTGCACATAATGCCTAAAAGTACCTGTAAGGCGTTGTGTGTATTAACTTGTTGCGATTCGTTTGAGCCGCTACGTGCAAACTTGAATCGCAGTTCTGAGCCTAACCCGCGCAAGCTGGATGACCGCGTCATGCACATCATGCCTAGAAGTGCCTGTAAGGCTTTGTGTGTATTAACTTGTTGCGATTCGCTTTAGCCGCTATGTGCGAACTTGAATCGCAGTTCTCAGCCTAACCCGCGCAAGCTGGATGACCTCGTTTTTTACATCATGCCTAAAAGCGCCTGTAAGGCTTTGTGTGTATTAACTTGTTGCGATTCGCTTTCGCCGCTATGTGCGAACTTGAATCGCAGTTCTCAGCCTAACCCGCGCAAGCTGGATGACCACGTTTTGCACATCATGCCTAGAAGTGCCTGTAAGGCTTTGTGTGTATTAACTTGTTGCGATTCGTTTGAGCCGCTACGTGCAAACTTGAATCGCAGTTCTGAGGCTAACCCGCGCAAGCTGGATGACCACGTTTTGCACATCATGCCTAAAAGTGCCTTTAAGGCGTTGTGTGTATTAACTTGTTGCGATTCGTTTGAGCCGCTACGTGCAAACTTGAATCGCAGTTCTGAGCCTAACCCGCGCAAGCTGGATGACCGCGTTATGCACATCATGCCTAGAAGTGCCTGTAAGGCTTTGTGTGTATTAACTTGTTGCGATTCGCTTTAGCCGCTATGTGCGAACTTGAATCGCAGTTCTCAGCCTAACCCGCGCAAGCTGGATGACCACGTTTTGCACATCATGCCTAAAAGTGCCTTTAAAGCGTTGTGTGTATTAACTTGTTGCGATTCGTTTGAGCCGCTACGTGCAAACTTGAATCGCAGTTCTGAGCCTAACCCGCGCAAGCTGGATGACCGCGTTTTGCACATAATGCCTAAAAGTGCCTGTGAGGCGTTGTGTGTATTAACTTGTTGCGATTCGTTTGAGCCGCTACGTGCAAACTTGAATCGCAGTTCTGAGCCTAACCCGCGCAAGCTGGATGACCGCGTTATGCACATCATGCCTAGAAGTGCCTGTAAGGCTTTGTGTGTATTAACTTGTTGCGATTCGTTTGAGCCGCTACGTGCAAACTTGAATCGCAGTTCTGAGCCTAACCCGCGCAAGCTGGATGACCACGTTTTGCACATCATGCCTAAAAGTGCCTTTAAGGCGTTGTGTGTATTAACTTTTCGCGATTCGTTTGAGCCGCTACGTGCAAACTTGAATCGCAGTTCTGAGCCTAACCCGCGCAAGCTGGATGACCGCGTTATGCACATCATGCCTAGAAGTGCCTGTAAGGCTTTGTGTGTATTAACTTGTTGCGATTCGCTTTAGCTGCTATGTGCGAACTTGAATCGCAGTTCTCAGCCTAACCCGCGCAAGCTGGATGACCTCGTTTTTCACATCATGCCTAAAAGTGCCTGTAAGGCTTTGTGTGTATTAACTTGTTGCGATTCGCTTTAGCCGCTATGTGCGAACTTGAATCGCAGTTCTGAGCCTAACCCGCGCAAGCTGGATGACCGCGTTTTGCACATAATGCCTAAAAGTGCCTGTAAGGCGTTGTGTGTATTAACTTGTTGCGATTCGTTTGAGCCGCTACGTGCAAACTTGAATCGCAGTTCTGAGCCTAACCCGCGCAAGCTGGATGACCGCGTTATGCACATCATGCCTAGAAGTGCCTGTAAGGCTTTGTGTGTATTAACTTGTTGCGATTCGTTTGAGCCGCTACGTGCAAACTTGAATCGCAGTTCTGAGCCTAACCCGCGCAAGCTGGGTGACCACGTTTTGCACATCATGCCTAAAAGTGCCTTTAAGGCGTTGTGTGTATTAACTTGTTGCGATTCGCTTTAGCCGCTATGTGCGAACTTGAATCGCAGTTCTCAGCCTAACCCGCGCAAGCTGGATGACCTCGTTTTTCACATCATGCCTAAAAGTGCCTGTAAGACTTTGTGTGTATTAACTTGTTGCGATTCGCTTTAGCCGCTATGTGCGAACTTGAATCGCAGTTCTGAGCCTAACCCGCGCAAGCTGGATGACCGCGTTATGCACATCATGCCTAGAAGTGCCTGTAAGGCTTTGTGTGTATTAACTTGTTGCGATTCGTTTGAGCCGCTACGTGCAAACTTGAATCGCAGTTCTGAGCCTAACCCGCGCAAGCTGGGTGACAGCGTTATGCAAATCATGCCTAGAAGTGCCTGTAAGGCTTTGTGTGTATTAACTTGTTGCGATTCGCTTTAGCCGCTATGTGCGAACTTGAATCGCAGTTCTGTACCTAACCCGCGCAGCTTGAGTGACGCCTATTTGCACATCATGCCTAAAAGTGCCTGTAAGGCGTTGTGTGTATTAACTTGTTGCGATTCGCTTTAGCCACTATGTGCGAACTTGAATCGCAGTTCTGAGCCTAACCCGCGCAAGCTGGATGACCACGTTTCGCACATCATGCCTAAAAGTGCCTTTAAGGCGTTGTGTGTATTAACTTGTTGCGATTCGTTTGAGCCGCTACGTGCAAACTTGAATCGCAGTTCTGAGCCTAACCCGCGCAAGCTGGATGACCGCGTCATGCACATCATGCCTAGAAGTGCCTGTAAGGCTTTGTGTGTATTAACTTGTTGCGATTCGCTTTAGCCGCTATGTGCGAACTTGAATCGCAGTTCTCAGCCTAACCCGCGCAAGCTGGATGACCACGTTTTGCACATCATGCCTAGAAGTGCCTGTAAGGCTTTGTGTGTATTAACTTGTTGCGATTCGTTTGAGCCGCTACGTGCAAACTTGAATCGCAGTTCTGAGGCTAACCCGCGCAAGCTGGATGACCGCGTTATGCACATCATGCCTAGAAGTGCCTGTAAGGCTTTGTGTGTATTAACTTGTTGCGATTCGTTTGAGCCGCTACGTGCAAACTTGAATCGCAGTTCTGAGCCTAACCCGCGCAAGCTGGATGACCGCGTTATGCACATCATGCCTAGAAGTGCCTGTAAGGCTTTGTGTGTATTAACTTGTTGCGATTCGCTTTAGCCGCTATGTGCGAACTTGAATCGCAGTTCTCAGCCTAACCCGCGCAAGCTGGATGACCACGTTTTGCACATCATGCCTAAAAGTGCCTTTAAAGCGTTGTGTGTATTAACTTGTTGCGATTCGTTTGAGCCGCTACGTGCAAACTTGAATCGCAGTTCTGAGCCTAACCCGCGCAAGCTGGATGACCGCGTTTTGCACATAATGCCTAAAAGTGCCTGTGAGGCGTTGTGTGTATTAACTTGTTGCGATTCGTTTGAGCCGCTACGTGCAAACTTGAATCGCAGTTCTGAGCCTAACCTGCGCAAGCTGGATGACCGCGTTATGCACATCATGCCTAGAAGTGCCTGTAAGGCTTTGTGTGTATTAACTTGTTGCGATTCGTTTGAGCCGCTACGTGCAAACTTGAATCGCAGTTCTGAGCCTAACCCGCGCAAGCTGGATGACCACGTTTTGCACATCATGCCTAAAAGTGCCTTTAAGGCGTTGTGTGTATTAACTTTTTGCGATTCGTTTGAGCCGCTACGTGCAAACTTGAATCGCAGTTCTGAGCCTAACCCGCGCAAGCTGGATGACCGCGTTATGCACATCATGCCTAGAAGTGCCTGTAAGGCTTTGTGTGTATTAACTTGTTGCGATTCGCTTTAGCTGCTATGTGCGAACTTGAATCGCAGTTCTCAGCCTAACCCGCGCAAGCTGGATGACCTCGTTTTTCACATCATGCCTAAAAGTGCCTGTAAGGCTTTGTGTGTATTAACTTGTTGCGATTCGCTTTAGCCGCTATGTGCGAACTTGAATCGCAGTTCTGAGCCTAACCCGCGCAAGCTGGATGACCGCGTTTTGCACATAATGCCTAAAAGTGCCTGTAAGGCGTTGTGTGTATTAACTTGTTGCGATTCGTTTGAGCCGCTACGTGCAAACTTGAATCGCAGTTCTGAGCCTAACCCGCGCAAGCTGGATGACCGCGTTATGCACATCATGCCTAGAAGTGCCTGTAAGGCTTTGTGTGTATTAACTTGTTGCGATTCGCTTTAGCCGCTATGTGCGAACTTGAATCGCAGTTCTGAGCCTAACCCGCGCAAGCTGGATGATCGCGTTATGCACATCATGCCTAGAAGTGCCTGTAAGGCTTTGTGTGTATTAACTTGTTGCGATTCGTTTGAGCCGCTACGTGCAAACTTGAATCGCAGTTCTGAGCCTAACCCGCGCAAGCTGGGTGACAGCGTTATGCAAATCATGCCTAGAAGTGCCTGTAAGGCTTTGTGTGTATTAACTTGTTGCGATTCGCTTTAGCCGCTATGTGCGAACTTGAATCGCAGTTCTGTACCTAACCCGCGCAGCTTGAGTGACGCCTATTTGCACATCATGCCTAAAAGTGCCTGTAAGGCGTTGTGTGTATTAACTTGTTGCGATTCGCTTTAGCCACTATGTGCGAACTTGAATCGCAGTTCTGAGCCTAACCCGCGCAAGCTGGATGACCACGTTTCGCACATCATGCCTAAAAGTGCCTTTAAGGCGTTGTGTGTATTAACTTGTTGCGATTCGTTTGAGCCGCTACGTGCAAACTTGAATCGCAGTTCTGAGCCTAACCCGCGGAAGCTGGATGACCGCGTTATGCACATCATGCCTAGAAGTGCTTGTAAGGCTTTGTGTGTATTAACTTGTTGCGATTCGTTTGAGCCGCTACGTGCAAACTTGATTCGCAGTTCTGAGCCTAACCCGCGCAAGCTGGATGACCACGTTTTCACATCATGCCTAAAAGTGCCTTTAAGGCGTTGTGTGTATTAACTTGTTGCGATTCGTTTGAGCCGCTACGTGCAAAATTGAATCGCAGTTCTGAGCCTAACCCGCGCAAGCTGGATGACCGCGTCATGCACATCATGCCTAGAAGTGCCTGTAAGGCTTTGTGTGTATTAACTTGTTGCGATTCGCTTTAGCCGCTATGTGCGAACTTGAATCGCAGTTCTCAGCCTAACCCGCGCAAGCTGGATGACCGCGTTTTGCACATAATGCCTAAAAGTACCTGTAAGGCGTTGTGTGTATTAACTTGTTGCGATTCGTTTGAGCCGCTACGTGCAAACTTGAATCGCAGTTCTGAGCCTAACCCGCGCAAGCTGGATGACCGCGTCATGCACATCATGCCTAGAAGTGCCTGTAAGGCTTTGTGTGTATTAACTTGTTGCGATTCGCTTTAGCCGCTATGTGCGAACTTGAATCGCAGTTCTCAGCCTAACCCGCGCAAGCTGGATGACCTCGTTTTTTACATCATGCCTAAAAGCGCCTGTAAGGCTTTGTGTGTATTAACTTGTTGCGATTCGCTTTCGCCGCTATGTGCGAACTTGAATCGCAGTTCTCAGCCTAACCCGCGCAAGCTGGATGACCACGTTTTGCACATCATGCCTAGAAGTGCCTGTAAGGCTTTGTGTGTATTAACTTGTTGCGATTCGTTTGAGCCGCTACGTGCAAACTTGAATCGCAGTTCTGAGGCTAACCCGCGCAAGCTGGATGACCACGTTTTGCACATCATGCCTAAAAGTGCCTTTAAGGCGTTGTGTGTATTAACTTGTTGCGATTCGTTTGAGCCGCTACGTGCAAACTTGAATCGCAGTTCTGAGCCTAACCCGCGCAAGCTGGATGACCGCGTTATGCACATCATGCCTAGAAGTGCCTGTAAGGCTTTGTGTGTATTAACTTGTTGCGATTCGCTTTAGCCGCTATGTGCGAACTTGAATCGCAGTTCTCAGCCTAACCCGCGCAAGCTGGATGACCACGTTTTGCACATCATGCCTAAAAGTGCCTTTAAAGCGTTGTGTGTATTAACTTGTTGCGATTCGTTTGAGCCGCTACGTGCAAACTTGAATCGCAGTTCTGAGCCTAACCCGCGCAAGCTGGATGACCGCGTTTTGCACATAATGCCTAAAAGTGCCTGTGAGGCGTTGTGTGTATTAACTTGTTGCGATTCGTTTGAGCCGCTACGTGCAAACTTGAATCGCAGTTCTGAGCCTAACCCGCGCAAGCTGGATGACCGCGTTATGCACATCATGCCTAGAAGTGCCTGTAAGGCTTTGTGTGTATTAACTTGTTGCGATTCGTTTGAGCCGCTACGTGCAAACTTGAATCGCAGTTCTGAGCCTAACCCGCGCAAGCTGGATGACCACGTTTTGCACATCATGCCTAAAAGTGCCTTTAAGGCGTTGTGTGTATTAACTTTTCGCGATTCGTTTGAGCCGCTACGTGCAAACTTGAATCGCAGTTCTGAGCCTAACCCGCGCAAGCTGGATGACCGCGTTATGCACATCATGCCTAGAAGTGCCTGTAAGGCTTTGTGTGTATTAACTTGTTGCGATTCGCTTTAGCTGCTATGTGCGAACTTGAATCGCAGTTCTCAGCCTAACCCGCGCAAGCTGGATGACCTCGTTTTTCACATCATGCCTAAAAGTGCCTGTAAGGCTTTGTGTGTATTAACTTGTTGCGATTCGCTTTAGCCGCTATGTGCGAACTTGAATCGCAGTTCTGAGCCTAACCCGCGCAAGCTGGATGACCGCGTTTTGCACATAATGCCTAAAAGTGCCTGTAAGGCGTTGTGTGTATTAACTTGTTGCGATTCGTTTGAGCCGCTACGTGCAAACTTGAATCGCAGTTCTGAGCCTAACCCGCGCAAGCTGGATGACCGCGTTATGCACATCATGCCTAGAAGTGCCTGTAAGGCTTTGTGTGTATTAACTTGTTGCGATTCGTTTGAGCCGCTACGTGCAAACTTGAATCGCAGTTCTGAGCCTAACCCGCGCAAGCTGGGTGACCACGTTTTGCACATCATGCCTAAAAGTGCCTTTAAGGCGTTGTGTGTATTAACTTGTTGCGATTCGCTTTAGCCGCTATGTGCGAACTTGAATCGCAGTTCTCAGCCTAACCCGCGCAAGCTGGATGACCTCGTTTTTCACATCATGCCTAAAAGTGCCTGTAAGACTTTGTGTGTATTAACTTGTTGCGATTCGCTTTAGCCGCTATGTGCGAACTTGAATCGCAGTTCTGAGCCTAACCCGCGCAAGCTGGATGACCGCGTTATGCACATCATGCCTAGAAGTGCCTGTAAGGCTTTGTGTGTATTAACTTGTTGCGATTCGTTTGAGCCGCTACGTGCAAACTTGAATCGCAGTTCTGAGCCTAACCCGCGCAAGCTGGGTGACAGCGTTATGCAAATCATGCCTAGAAGTGCCTGTAAGGCTTTGTGTGTATTAACTTGTTGCGATTCGCTTTAGCCGCTATGTGCGAACTTGAATCGCAGTTCTGTACCTAACCCGCGCAGCTTGAGTGACGCCTATTTGCACATCATGCCTAAAAGTGCCTGTAAGGCGTTGTGTGTATTAACTTGTTGCGATTCGCTTTAGCCACTATGTGCGAACTTGAATCGCAGTTCTGAGCCTAACCCGCGCAAGCTGGATGACCACGTTTCGCACATCATGCCTAAAAGTGCCTTTAAGGCGTTGTGTGTATTAACTTGTTGCGATTCGTTTGAGCCGCTACGTGCAAACTTGAATCGCAGTTCTGAGCCTAACCCGCGCAAGCTGGATGACCGCGTCATGCACATCATGCCTAGAAGTGCCTGTAAGGCTTTGTGTGTATTAACTTGTTGCGATTCGCTTTAGCCGCTATGTGCGAACTTGAATCGCAGTTCTCAGCCTAACCCGCGCAAGCTGGATGACCACGTTTTGCA
Organism: Amblyomma maculatum; assembly: GCF_055883805.1. Classification (NCBI taxonomy): domain Eukaryota; kingdom Metazoa; phylum Arthropoda; class Arachnida; order Ixodida; family Ixodidae; genus Amblyomma; species Amblyomma maculatum. The sequence continues at coordinate 109,277 of NW_028146784.1, forward strand.
CATCATGCCTAGAAGTGCCTGTAAGGCTTTGTGTGTATTAACTTGTTGCGATTCGTTTGAGCCGCTACGTGCAAACTTGAATCGCAGTTCTGAGGCTAACCCGCGCAAGCTGGATGACCGCGTTATGCACATCATGCCTAGAAGTGCCTGTAAGGCTTTGTGTGTATTAACTTGTTGCGATTCGTTTGAGCCGCTACGTGCAAACTTGAATCGCAGTTCTGAGCCTAACCCGCGCAAGCTGGATGACCGCGTTATGCACATCATGCCTAGAAGTGCCTGTAAGGCTTTGTGTGTATTAACTTGTTGCGATTCGCTTTAGCCGCTATGTGCGAACTTGAATCGCAGTTCTCAGCCTAACCCGCGCAAGCTGGATGACCACGTTTTGCACATCATGCCTAAAAGTGCCTTTAAAGCGTTGTGTGTATTAACTTGTTGCGATTCGTTTGAGCCGCTACGTGCAAACTTGAATCGCAGTTCTGAGCCTAACCCGCGCAAGCTGGATGACCGCGTTTTGCACATAATGCCTAAAAGTGCCTGTGAGGCGTTGTGTGTATTAACTTGTTGCGATTCGTTTGAGCCGCTACGTGCAAACTTGAATCGCAGTTCTGAGCCTAACCTGCGCAAGCTGGATGACCGCGTTATGCACATCATGCCTAGAAGTGCCTGTAAGGCTTTGTGTGTATTAACTTGTTGCGATTCGTTTGAGCCGCTACGTGCAAACTTGAATCGCAGTTCTGAGCCTAACCCGCGCAAGCTGGATGACCACGTTTTGCACATCATGCCTAAAAGTGCCTTTAAGGCGTTGTGTGTATTAACTTTTTGCGATTCGTTTGAGCCGCTACGTGCAAACTTGAATCGCAGTTCTGAGCCTAACCCGCGCAAGCTGGATGACCGCGTTATGCACATCATGCCTAGAAGTGCCTGTAAGGCTTTGTGTGTATTAACTTGTTGCGATTCGCTTTAGCTGCTATGTGCGAACTTGAATCGCAGTTCTCAGCCTAACCCGCGCAAGCTGGATGACCTCGTTTTTCACATCATGCCTAAAAGTGCCTGTAAGGCTTTGTGTGTATTAACTTGTTGCGATTCGCTTTAGCCGCTATGTGCGAACTTGAATCGCAGTTCTGAGCCTAACCCGCGCAAGCTGGATGACCGCGTTTTGCACATAATGCCTAAAAGTGCCTGTAAGGCGTTGTGTGTATTAACTTGTTGCGATTCGTTTGAGCCGCTACGTGCAAACTTGAATCGCAGTTCTGAGCCTAACCCGCGCAAGCTGGATGACCGCGTTATGCACATCATGCCTAGAAGTGCCTGTAAGGCTTTGTGTGTATTAACTTGTTGCGATTCGCTTTAGCCGCTATGTGCGAACTTGAATCGCAGTTCTGAGCCTAACCCGCGCAAGCTGGATGATCGCGTTATGCACATCATGCCTAGAAGTGCCTGTAAGGCTTTGTGTGTATTAACTTGTTGCGATTCGTTTGAGCCGCTACGTGCAAACTTGAATCGCAGTTCTGAGCCTAACCCGCGCAAGCTGGGTGACAGCGTTATGCAAATCATGCCTAGAAGTGCCTGTAAGGCTTTGTGTGTATTAACTTGTTGCGATTCGCTTTAGCCGCTATGTGCGAACTTGAATCGCAGTTCTGTACCTAACCCGCGCAGCTTGAGTGACGCCTATTTGCACATCATGCCTAAAAGTGCCTGTAAGGCGTTGTGTGTATTAACTTGTTGCGATTCGCTTTAGCCACTATGTGCGAACTTGAATCGCAGTTCTGAGCCTAACCCGCGCAAGCTGGATGACCACGTTTCGCACATCATGCCTAAAAGTGCCTTTAAGGCGTTGTGTGTATTAACTTGTTGCGATTCGTTTGAGCCGCTACGTGCAAACTTGAATCGCAGTTCTGAGCCTAACCCGCGGAAGCTGGATGACCGCGTTATGCACATCATGCCTAGATGTGCCTGTAAGGCTTTGAGTGTATTAACTTGTTGCGGTTCGTTTGAGCCGCTACGTGCAAACTTGAATCGCAGTTCTGAGCCTAACCCGCGCAAGCTGGATGACCACGTTTTGCACATCATGCCTAAAAGTGCCTTTAAGGCGTTGTGTGTATTAACTTGTTGCGATTCGTTTGAGCCGCTACGTGCAAACTTGAATCGCAGTTCTGAGGCTAACCCGCGCAAGCTGGATGACCACGTATTGCACATCATGCCTAAAAGTGCCTTTAAGGCGTTGTGTGTATTAACTTGTTGCGATTCGTTTGAGCCGCTACGTGCAAACTTGAATCGCAGTTCTGAGCCTAACCCGCGCAAGCTGGATGACCGCGTTATGCACATCATGCCTAGAAGTGCCTGTAAGGCTTTGTGTGTATTAACTTGTTGCGATTCGCTTTAGCCGCTATGTGCGAACTTGAATCGCAGTTCTCAGCCTAACCCGCGCAAGCTGGATGACCACGTTTTGCACATCATGCCTAAAAGTGCCTTTAAAGCGTTGTGTGTATTAACTTGTTGCGATTCGTTTGAGCCGCTACGTGCAAACTTGAATCGCAGTTCTGAGCCTAACCCGCGCAAGCTGGATGACCGCGTTTTGCACATAATGCCTAAAAGTGCCTGTGAGGCGTTGTGTGTATTAACTTGTTGCGATTCGTTTGAGCCGCTACGTGCAAACTTGAATCGCAGTTCTGAGCCTAACCCGCGCAAGCTGGATGACCGCGTTATGCACATCATGCCTAGAAGTGCCTGTAAGGCTTTGTGTGTATTAACTTGTTGCGATTCGTTTGAGCCGCTACGTGCAAACTTGAATCGCAGTTCTGAGCCTAACCCGCGCAAGCTGGATGACCACGTTTTGCACATCATGCCTAAAAGTGCCTTTAAGGCTTTGTGTGTATTAACTTTTTGCGATTCGTTTGAGCCGCTACGTGCAAACTTGAATCGCAGTTCTGAGCCTAACCCGCGCAAGCTGGATGACCGCGTTATGCACATCATGCCTAGAAGTGCCTGTAAGGCTTTGTGTGTATTAACTTGTTGCGATTCGCTTTAGCTGCTATGTGCGAACTTGAATCGCAGTTCTCAGCCTAACCCGCGCAAGCTGGATGACCTCGTTTTTCACATCATGCCTAAAAGTGCCTGTAAGGCTTTGTGTGTATTAACTTGTTGCGATTCGCTTTAGCCGCTATGTGCGAACTTGAATCGCAGTTCTGAGCCTAACCCGCGCAAGCTGGATGACCGCGTTTTGCACATAATGCCTAAAAGTGCCTGTAAGGCGTTGTGTGTATTAACTTGTTGCGATTCGTTTGAGCCGCTACGTGCAAACTTGAATCGCAGTTCTGAGCCTAACCCGCGCAAGCTGGATGACCTCGTTTTTCACATCATGCCTAAAAGTGCCTGTAAGACTTTGTGTGTATTAACTTGTTGCGATTCGCTTTAGCCGCTATGTGCGAACTTGAATCGCAGTTCTGAGCCTAACCCGCGCAAGCTGGATGATCGCGTTATGCACATCATGCCTAGAAGTGCCTGTAAGGCTTTGTGTGTATTAACTTGTTGCAATTCGTTTGAGCCGCTACGTGCAAACTTGAATCGCAGTTCTGAGCCTAACCCGCGCAAGCTGGGTGACAGCGTTATGCAAATCATGCCTAGAAGTGCCTGTAAGGCTTTGTGTGTATTAACTTGTTGCGATTCGCTTTAGCCGCTATGTGCGAACTTGAATCGCAGTTCTGTACCTAACCCGCGCAGCTTGAGTGACGCCTATTTGCACATCATGCCTAAAAGTGCCTGTAAGGCGTTGTGTGTATTAACTTGTTGCGATTCGCTTTAGCCACTATGTGCAAACTTGAATCGCACTTCTGAGCCTAACCCGCGGAAGCTGGATGACCGCGTTATGCACATCATGCCTAGAAGTGCCTGTAAGGCTTTGAGTGTATTAACTTGTTGCGGTTCGTTTGAGCCGCTACGTGCAAAATTGAATCGCAGTTCTGAGCCTAACCCGCGGAAGCTGGATGACCGCGTTA